>NC_045429.1:272096032-272211032 GCF_902635505.1 Sarcophilus harrisii
TCCTTGCCCCATAATTGGTGCCTGGCCCCTTTGTGGAGAAGAACAAGAGCCCTGTCAGTGTACTACCATCACACCCCCATCCTCCACCATTCCCACCCCCAACGCTGGCTGGCGCTGCCAGGCCCCTTAGACTAGCCCCTTCACCAGTCTGCCCTCACAGTAATCAGACTGTGTGTCTGCACTCAGGGAGGGGATGGAGGAGGGAGAAAGCATAGGCCAGGTGGGGCTTGGGTCTGGGGTGTGTGTGAGGGTGGGTTTGATGAGTGGCCTGGCAAGAGATACCCCCAACTCGCCGGGACCCCTGAAAGAGAAGGAGTGTGGCTAGAGGGCAAGGTAGGGGTTGGAGTAGTCTCCTAGCTCCAGCTGAACCAGAGGGGCCAAGATTTAGAGAAAGCTGCTAATGAGATTAGCTGTCTGCCCCAGGTTTCCCTCCCCTTCGCCTCTCCCCAGGGTCCAGTCAGATCTTCCTGGGGCTGGGGTTGGAGGAGCCCTTCCGGATTCCACCCAGGCTGGGTAAGAGGTTTGGAGGGAGGACTCTATGCGTTGGCTCCTCCCCTGCCCCTGCCCCAGACACGTGGGTAGATTATTCTTTTCCCCAGACTCCTGCCAGCATCCAGATAAACTGCCAGAGCTCGTGTCTCAAAAATACTTTGCAAGTGATCTGGCATATACCTTGTATATGATTCAAAAGGCACAGAAATTCCTCCCCCTTCTCAGTAGATCTAGTCTGGAAAAACAACCTATCCATTCTCTGGCATGGGGGGTGGGTGGGTGGGGGAAGACTTGTGTGTAGGTGCTTGCCCTTCTTCCTCTCCCTCCCCCACCCCTTTTTCCTCCTCCACCCTATCCATTCCCTCTTCCACTCCCTCTCCCTCCCATTCCCCTTCTGTATTCTTGAGGAAGGCACTTTTGTGAGGGGCTTCTGTGTATGACTCTCCCCCTTCTCTCCATGTCTCCTATTGACTACATTTTCCCAGCCAGAGGTGAGCGCTGTCAGGAAGTGGGACAGTGTGAAGGAGCTGGCATTTGTATGTGGTGGTGGTGGTGGCGGTGGTGGCAGTGGCGGCAGCGGTGGCAACAGCTTCAGCGCTAGTGGCAGTAGTGGGTGGTAGTGGTGGCAATAGTGCGGGGCAGAGGTGGTGCCAGTGGTGGCACTTTGGTTTGAAGACTGGGCTTTGACTACCTGGATTCCATACTCAGCCAGATGATCCTGGACAAGTCATTAGCTTCTAAGTCATTTCCTTATTTGTAAAATGGCAATAGCAACCGCCTCACCTTAAAGAGCTATCTCAATCGGTGCTGCTACCCCCTGTCTCTCAAAACGGACTACCTGAACACTTGAACAATTATTAACATAGTATTTAATATCCAGATCAATTAGTCTGGATGAGACATGGACTTGGAATGAAGACAGATCCAATTCAAATACTGCTTCAGACACTTTCTGACTATAGGACTCTGGGCTAGTCACTCAATAATTCTAGACTTCAGTCCCTTATTTGTAAAATGAAGGGGCTAGATAGCCCCTGAGTTTTCTTTCAGCTCTAAATTTTTGATCCAATGGTAGTTATGTTATAGCTATTAAACTGGAATTAATATTATTCTTGGATTTTAATTAGATTTTTTTAAAATGAAATTTTGTTTTAGTTTATTGACATGGCCATTATTTTTGTTGTTTAATCATTTCTCATTCTTGGTCATCTCGTGAACAGCATCACATCAGTACTGTCCAAGGGGTTTTCTTGGCAAAGATATTGGAGTGAGTTACCATTTCCTTTTCCAGTGGATTAAGGCAAACAGGGTTAAATGACTTGTCCTGGGTCACATATCTAGCAAGCATCTGAAGTGGTGTTTGAACTCAGATTTTGACTCTAGGAAAAACCAAGATATAGTAGAAAGAGAAATGGGTTTGGATCTCAGGATTTGGGGTTTTAATACTGTTTTTGCTGCTTACATGTTGGTGTGCACAGTTGAAAGGACAGTTTTAACTAACAAGGCCCTGATTCAGATATCACCTCTGATTTTCTTTGTGGTTCTTTGGTTTCTCATTTGTCAAATCAGAGGTTTGGACTGAATGGCTTCTAACATTTCTTCCACCTCTTAGCTGGAACCATAAGCATTTATTGATTATTTACAATATTGAAAGCGCTGTGGCTCGTCTTTGGATTAGAAAGAAAGGCAAAAAACAATCTTACCTTCAGAGAGCTTACTTTCGAATGGGGACATAACATGTAAATAAATAGATGTATACCCGATACACTGCAGAGTAGATGGAAGGTAAATTATAGAGAAGAAAGCCCTAACAATTGAGGAGGGGTAGGCTGAGAGACCAATCAGGAAGTTTCTACAATAGCCTAGGTGAGAGGTAATGAAATTCTGAGGGCTCGTGAAATTGAGAGAGTTTAACAGTTAGCGTCATTGGTGGAGTTTGGGGAAGATTCAAAGAGAAATGTGAATTTCTGTGCCCTAAGTCCCAATAAATAGTAGGAACCTCAAATCCCCTTGGTTTGGTGACAGTATTAAAATTCATATTGCATAGTTCTATTGGGTTGGAACCAATGACCATCGTTTACACAATTATAACTCTGAATGGTGCAAATTTGAATATATTCTATTCAATCACTTTTATTATTCATACTAATTGGGATCTCACTATTTAGTAAAGCACTGTTCACAAGTGCATTTTGATATTAACCTGGGAAAAATTTCAAATATGGTAACACTGCTTTCATAGCCAAATCATTCACTTTAATTTACACATAGAATTTATATTTTGGGGGACAGTTTATAGAGTTATACAGGTGTTATATAGGTGGAAACAAAAAGTTGGTGTAAGGGTCAAATGGGATTAGGGATATGAGAATGTTTTTTTAAAAAGCATGTATATGTATATATGCATACAGGTATGCATGTATGTGTATACAAATACATACACATATATATGCATAACAAACTAGTGTGGTTTTAGAAGGGAGCAGGTAGGTGGTTATGGTTAATGCTCAATTTAGGGCTGATGTCTAACAGTATCAGCCTGAGGGAATAGTTTATGTTTAGATTAAATGAAAACAAATATGTGTGAGATCCAAGTGAACTTTCCTACTAGTCATATCTGAAAGGAATGATTGAGCTCATTTTTACAGATGAGGAAATTGAGGATGAGAGATGAGATTCTCCTAAAATCACAGAACTAATTAATGGCCCAATCTGGATTTGAACTCAGGACTCTACCTCATTTTGTTTTCTTTGATGATAGAAACATAGGCCCTGCTTTGAAGGAGCTCTCGATCTGATGTAGAAATATTTAAGGAGCCTCCCGAAGCATCTGGATGGCTGAAATAAACAACTTCAGACCCATATTAATTGTGTGACCCTGATCAAGTCATTTAATCACTCTCTGCCTCAGTTTCTTTATCTGTAAAGTGAAGATAATTACAGCAAATACCTCCTAGGGCTATTACCACAATCAGATGAGATAATATTTACAACGCACTTTACAAATTTGAAAGGACTATTTAAATGCTAACTATTATTGTTATTGCCAAGGCCTCTGTTTGGTGCTAAGCATACATTAAGTATTCTATAAAAGTTTGTTCAATTAAACCAAATTGCTTATGTATGTCTTTTTCTGATCGATTTGTTTCAATGAAACTTTCTGCCTCTTAAAGAGAGAATTCTCTTGCAGCTAAACCTGCCCGGATTACTAAATAGCAGTGGCCCCTTAGGCCATTGTTAAACATTAGCCTCTTGTTAAGCACTAACTTGTGCATATCATCTTGGTAGGAGGACTAGAAATGAATTGGAAGGGACCTCCCAGGTCATCAATTTCAAGCCCCTTATTCTAGAGAGGAGGAATTAAAGCTCTGGGGTCGTGACTAGCCCAGAGTCAAATAGGAGAGAAATGGCAGAGTTGGGACTTGAATCCAGGTCCTTTGATTCTAGACCCACTGCTCTTTCTGCTATAGCTATCCTGCCTCCTACGGACTGCTAAACTTAGTTGGAAAGTCCTGGGCTCTGAGGCTGGCCTTGGATTTAGGAAGTTGTTAGTCATTTTTCTGTCATGTCCTGCTCTTCATGACCTCATTTGGGGTTTTCTTGGCAAAGATACTGGAATGGTTTGCCATTTCCTTCCCCAACTCATTTTACAAATGTGTAAATGGAGGCAAACAGGATTAAATGAGTTGCCCAGGATCACACAGCTAATAAGTGTCTGAAGCCAGATTTGAATTCAGGTTTTCCTGAATTCAGGCCAGACATTCTATCCACTGAATTCAAATACAGCCATTTAACCTCTGTTAAATGGATCTGTTTCTTCATTTGCAAAATGAGAATAATTTCAGCATTTGCTTCATAGGGCTAGTCTGAGGTTAAAACAAGGGATTGTCTGTTAAGTGATTTATAAAGCACTGTTTAAATAAGCATTACCATAGTGCTGTTCCTGTGAACTCCATTGATCCTTTGCTTCTCCCACAGGGATCCAGCTTGCCTTCGGGCACCTGCAGCCACCTGCCATGGCCTCTCGAATTGGCCTTCGGATGCAGCTCATGAGGGAGCAGGCTCAGCAGGAGGAGCAGCGGGAGCGTATGCAACAACAGGCTGTGATGCATTACATGCAACAGCAACAACAGCAGCAGCAGCAGCAGCTGCCAGGACCCCCCACCCCAGCCATCAACACCCCAGTGCACTTCCAGTCCCCACCTCCTGTTCCAGGAGAGGTCCTGAAGGTACATCCTGGCCAGGATGAATCCCTTCCATCTTTGGAATAATACTGTCCCTCCTGGGGCTCATGACTCCCTTGACATCTTCTCCTTTCTCTTTGGGGATGTAGGTACAGTCATATTTGGAAAACCCCACTAGCTACCATCTGCAACAGTCACGAGACCAGAAAGTGCGGGAATACTTGTCTGAGACTTATGGGAACAAATTTGCTGCTCACATCAGCCCTGCTCAGAGCTCCCCAAAGCCTCCTCCAGCTGCTTCTCCTGGGGTCCGGGCCAGCCATGTGCTCTCTTCCTCTGCAGGCAATAGTGCCCCCAATAGCCCGATGGCTATGCTCAATATCGGCTCCAATCCAGAGAGGGAGGTGAGTCAGGCTTTGTGCCACTATCATAAGCTGTTTGGGTTCAGGGATCAATATAAGGCTTCCTGGGAGCATGAAGGAAGCTCTCAAGGGACAGCTAGTCTGATATGGACATTCACAGTCTCTACTCTTAGGGACCTTTTGGTCTCCTGTGGGTACCTGCCGAAACAGGTACTCACAATTTGATGGGGAAAATTTGGTTCCTGCTCTCAAATAGTTTCTACTTTTATGGGAGAAGCACAGTTCCTAGACTCAAGGAACTTCCAGTCTGATAAAGGGCTGCAGGCATTAATACATGCTTCCAAAGCATTGGGTAAATGAGTGGTTGAGGATCACTGAGTAAAGTATGGGAGTGGGGTCCTTCAAGATCTTCTGAAAGTCATGATTGTAAGAGTGAAGATGGTGGGAGAATGGTAAATTCACTTGGCTTCCTAGCTGAGTTGTGATGTCACTGCTGTGACAATGACATGATAACAACCTGAGGTCCACCAGTAGATGAATCTCAGTATTGAATGGAACCTCAGAGATATCATCTAGTTCTGTCTGGGCTTCTACAGGAGTTCTCTCTATAGCATCCCTGAGAAGTGACCATCTGGGCTCCTGCCACTTCTTCTAATGTTAGAACACTCGAATCTCCTGAGAAAGCTCATTCAGCTTTTGGACAGCCCTGTTTCTAGGAGAATGGGGGTATGAGAATTGTTTGTTCCAACAGTCATGAAAGTGTCTGAAGCAGGTACTTCAGGGCTTGATCAAATATCCAAGATGCCAAGGTCATATACCACATCACTGGGTCATCTTGACTTTTGTCTTGTCAGTGCACCGTGATGACTCTGGAAGAGAAAGTGAATCTTTGTGCAACTCTGCCTTATTTAAATCCAATTCATGCATAAGTCAGGACATCACATGTCATTGGTCCTCTTTGAAATGAAGGAAGAAAAACAATGGTTTTTAGGAAATTTTTTCTGATATTGGCCTTGGAATTTCCTGTCTCAGTGAGATCATAGGTTCAGTTCCAAATTACCCATTGCTCCTTCTTCGTCATTCTCATGCCAAATATAGCATATCTCTAGTCTCCCTACACAACTCCTGAGATACTTGAAAACTGTGGCCTTCTCTCTCCTCTGCCTCAGGCTCCCTTCCTTTTCATGATAAATAAATATTCCAAGTTTCTCCAACTGATCTCACTCTAGCCTGGTTTTAAGTCCCCTTATTGTCCCAGTCAATTTTCTCTGGATGAATTTCAGCTAGTCAAATGACCTTCTTAAAATGTAGTGCTTCAGAGGAGGTTGCAACTGTTACCTGGCTTGGGCAGAATAAAGTGGAATTCTTTGATCCTATTCTCTGGATGTCGTTTTCCACTAATGCAGTTTTGGAGCCTATCAGTTTGTAGGGCTGCTGAGTCAGATTGTTGAGCTGAGAATTCAATTCAGCAATTATTAAGCACTTAATATGCAAGAAAAGAAAGTAGAGAACAAGCATTTATTAGTCACTTACTATATGCCAGGCATTGTAGTATATTCTCACTTGATTCTCACAAAAACCTTGGCAGGTAGGTGGTATTATTATTCCCACTTTACAGATGAGGAAACTAAGGCAGACAGAATTTAAGGACTTGGCCTGGGGTCACATGATTCATAAGTGTCTCAAGCTATATTGGAATACAGATCATCCTGACTGCAGGCCAGTTACTGTATCCAGTAATTGACTTTTGCACCAGCTAGCTTGCCTCTCAGCAAAGCTCCCTAGAGGAACACACAAAGTTAGGAGGAGATAAAGACTTTGCCCTAACAGTCTTCTAGGAACTGTTAATCAGGATTCCTAGTGGTGGAGGTTGGTTACCATAACCTACAGATTCTCCAAGTAATCTGTCCATTCCCTTGGAGTTTCTTAGCTTTAAGAAGAAAGGAGCTAGGCTGGATGGAAAAAGACTGAACAGAGCAATAGACTGGCTGGTTGTCATCTGTCCACCCTTAATCTCTGCTTTATAGGCAGATTTCTGCCCTTTCTGGCCCCTCCCAACTCCAAATCCATCCTTCTCCCAGTAGGAGATACCAACGACATATGACTTACATGCACCATTTTTCTTCCAGCTCGATGATGTTATTGACAACATCATGCGCTTGGATGACGTCCTGGGATACATCAATCCAGAGATTCAGATGCCCAACACGGTATTGATAACCAGGGCAAGGGTGGGAGTGGGACAAACAGTGGGTAGGTACAAGATATTTGCCGGGGAGGAAGGGGGAGATACAGGAGCAAGATAAGACATTGCCCTTAAGCTCAAGCTTAAGTTTATGCTTGCTAAGGAGACAGTCACAGAATTTCCAACCCTGTAATTTTATAGAGGAGGAGACTAATGTTCAGTGAGGTACATGACTTGCGTAAGGTCACCCAAATAATAAGTGGCCAGTGTGCTTCCTACCACTCTATTTACCACACACCACGTAAGACAAACAGAAAAATACAAAATATAATTAAGTGGCTGATTATATGGCTCAGCCTATAAATACTATAAGAATTAAGAGAAGAGGGAACTCAATGCACACTGGAGGAGATCAGGAGGAGGCCTTCCCAGAGGAGGTAGGATTGGAAGCCAGCCTTGAAGGAGAGGGAAGGTTTGGAAAGTCAGTGAGGAGGGGGGAGAGAGAATCAGAGATAAAGGGGTAAGCATGGACAAAGACATGGAGACAGTATTAAATACTGTGTTTCCTTGAGACAGAGAGGACTTGCCTAGCTGTATTGAGAGGGGGAGTGCATTAGGAGCACCCATTGTCTATTCCTGGCTTCATGGATGGGTGGATGCAGGTGGTCTTCTCTTTGTGGGAGGAGGGGGGCGTGGTTCCCATCCAATTCCATGGGATCAGACCCTTAGATAGCTAAACTGGTGCAAGTTCTTCAGATATCCAAGGACGTCTAGATCTGGAAAGAATTTAGGATTTAGAAGACTTGAGTTCTAGTCCCAGCTCTGACACTAATTTCCTCTGTGACCCTGGGCAAATGACTCTTTTGTAACTCAATTTTCTTATTTGTAAATGGCAGTAAATCATATCAGCCTGCCTCTCCCTATCCCAGAAAGGATTTGTGAGGCTTAAAAAAGACAGGATTTGATAAAACAACAACCAGCCCAGAAAGGCAAGGTTTTGAGGTTCTCCCCTTCCTCAGGAAGTATCCCTGCCCCTCCCATACAGGTCTTCGCATCTCATCCCTGATACCTAAGCTTTTGGGCACCTGGCTGAACTGGTTGTCCCCAGGCTTCCTGGCCTCTGGCCCATGCCAGCAAAGGGAAAATCAGAATTCTGCTGGAAGTAGTCAGGCTCAGTAGGTTAGCAGCCCAGAACTGGCTTGGGCTGGTTTGGGCCTGAGCTAGAAACTAGGAGAGTTTGGAAAGGCTGGAGAGGGAGGGAGTAAGTGTGTGTGTGTGTGTGTGTGTGTGTGTACATGTATATGCATGTGTATATTTATATCTGTTCTGGGACCCTGGCTGAGCATGTCTTCCTGTCTTTGAACTGTGTGAACTTGTTGGTACAACCAGAGAGCTCCTAAATATTGGGGTTTAAAATAAAGGCTGGAAATCCAGTTAAAGGGTAACTCAGACACTGAATTGTTTGTTTGTTTGTTTGTTTTATTGGTTTTTTTTGCTTATTTCCTCCTCTACCTCCCTCTCCCATGCACATAGACATATACAAACATACATTATCAACAACCAACCTGAAGATTTTAGAATTTAATACCTGGAAGGTGACTTAGTTTATACCCTTAGATTCAGTGCTTCTTTTATGGGGCAACAATGACAGGGAGGTCAAAAACAAACAAACAAAAAAAAAAGTACCCACAAATCTTTCTTGTGAAAAAGGAAAGATGATTAGGTCAAACCTATTGATGCAGCAAGAGTGCCTTGAACATATACAATGTCATGTTTCTATAATCACCTACCTTTTTATCTAGAGGAGGATCCTCTTCTGCCCATTAGGATTCATGTTGGTTACTGCATTTAAGATGAGTTCTACTGACTTTTAGTGTAATTTTTAAATTTGTAATCATTGTCATTATACATATTATTCGCCTTTCTTTTCTCTGCATCAGTTCACATGTTTCTTCTCATGTTTCTCTAAGTTCCTCTTATTTTTATTATTTATGGAGCAATATAATTCCTGTTCTGCACTATGATTTATTCAACCATTGTCCAGTATGGGAACACCTATTTTGTTTCCAGACTTTTGCTACCACAAAAGGGGCAGCTATGAATATTTCAGTACATAGGACCTTTATTTCTGTCTCTAATCTCTTGGCCATTAATGTCTGGCATTGCAAATATTGGGTCATTTTCCAGGCACTAAATTCTGAAATCTTAGATTCTTAACAGAACACTGAGACTCAGATTTGCTGTCTAATTCCCTAAAATGATCTTGTTTAATTCATCTTTCCCACTCCTTCTCTGTCTCTCTGTCTCTCTATTCTTTAATGATGTTCTTTTCTTTTTATCTTTTTTCCTTCTTCTTTCCTTCCTTCCTATTTCTGTCCTTCCTCCTTGCCTCTCTCTTTCTTTCCTTCCTTCCTTCCTTCCTTCCTTCCTTCCTTCCTTCCTTTTTTCCTTCAGTGGCATTTTCAAATAACTCTCCTCTCTCCCTCTAGTTCCCTTCTCTTGTAATACATAAACAGTTAAGTAAAAACACATCAACACATTGGCCATGTCTGAAAATATATGCCTCATTCCATACCTATAGTCTCCCATCCCTCTGCTGAGGAGGCATGATTTTCCCTCTTGATTTTCTGAAGTCATCATTGGTTACGCCTCCCCTGAGATGGTCTTCTTTTGATAGCTGTGCTTTCCTGAATCTCTGATGAAGGAGGTTCTCACGCAGAGTTTTCTTTCCTTTATCCCACAGTTGCCTCTGTCCAGCAGCCATCTGACAGTGTACAGTGGAGACCCCCAGGTCACGGCCTCCCTTGTAGGTGTCACTAGCAGCTCCTGCCCTGCTGACTTGGCCCAGAAGAGAGAGCTCACAGGTTTAAGACTCACTCTGCCTCCTAAATCCCTTCCCTAGCTTGTCTTTCCCCTCCTTCCCACCCCTGTACTCATAGTCAGTGTTCCTCTTACTATTGCTAGTTCCTAACAGAGTTCCTATTACCGTTGTCTTTTTCCTTTCCCATTTGGTTATAGATGCTGAGAGCCGAGCCTTGGCCAAGGAACGACAGAAGAAAGACAATCACAACCTTAGTAAGTCTTGCTGACCCCTTCCTCCTTCTCCCCTGCCCCACTTCCTTCCCTATTCCATCCATCCAGAAGCATGCATCCCTATTTGCTGTTGTTACTTCTAGATGCACTATTCAATGTGGACTGGAAGCTAGCCAGCCCCATAAGTTGTCTACGTGGGTTTATAAAGTTATACATAGGTCTAGGGCTGGAAGGGACCTGAGAGACTAGCTAGTCTCCCTCATATCCCAGATGAGGAGACTGAGGTCCAGGGAGTGCCCAAAATCATAAAGCTAGTGAGTATCTGAGTCAGGAACAGAACTTGAATCTTCTAACTCCAGAGTTCCTTTTCTGTTGTTTTCTCCATGCTCTGTGGTTTGATTTTTATTAAAAAACAAACAAAAACAAGGAAGATTCCTTCCCTGCCAAGTCTCTTACCCCATTGAGATCTGAAATATGAATCTTCACTGTAACCTTAAGACTAAGCATTGTCCTCTCTTACTGGTGTTTTTCTTTCTTTCTTTCTTTCTTTTTTTTTAAGGCCATTGTCTCTCAATGGTATTTTATTTTTCCAATTATAAGTAAAAGTAGTTTCCAACATTCTTTTTTGTCAGATTTTAAATTCCAATTTTTTTCCTCCCTTCATTCCTTCCCTCTCCCTTCCCCAAGACACCAAGCAATCTGATATAAGTTATACATATACACTCATTTTAAACATAAAAGTTCATTTCCCTTTGAGGTGTAATAACTTTATTAGTTCAAATTATAGTGTCAGATGACTTCCTGTCTTAGATGACAGAAAAGAGGCAGGAACATGAACACCTTGAATTTCATGACAGCAGGGGTCCTATTGGGAGGTGAAAAATACTAGACTGAGAGTTTGGAGGGCTGGTTTCTAGTTCCATCTTTACAATTAATTACCCGGATGGCTTGAGCAAGTCACAGTCTCCGTGAACCTGAGCAAATCTGCAAAAAAGAGGAGGTTGGAGCAGATTGCCTCTGGGGTTTCTTTCAGTTCTATAACTATAATCCTATGACCCTATAACCTATATAGAATGTGCAGCTAGGGATCATGATGGAGTTTTCAACTTTGCATCAAGAAGACTTGACTTCAAATTCTGCCTCAAACATTTACTAAGCTATGTGATTCTGGGCAAGCTACTTCACCTCTCTTATCCACAAAATAAGAGTATTGAACTCAATAGCCAGCTCCAAATCTATGGTCCTGTAGTCTGAGAGACAGAGACTGGCTGCTGTTTCACTGGGGTCTCAGGCTTATGCTTCCTCTCTGGCTTTAGGGATTCCCATGGTCAGACCTGGGGGCTACAGGATGAAGGTAGGTACCCTAATTCTCCTTAACTGTTTATCTCTCCATCCCCCATCTCCCATCCATCTTTCATTTTTAGTTGAAAGAAGACGAAGATTCAACATTAATGACCGAATCAAAGAACTGGGCATGCTGATTCCCAAGGCCAATGACCTGTGAGTTCAGACTTTGGGAAGTGGGAGTTGGTGGGGGCGGGGAGGGGAGGGAGGTTGGGTGAGTGCAGGAGTGAAGTTAGACAAGTTAGGAGTTAGGAGAGCATCAGTTCATCGGAAGCTGTGATGTTCCAAGGCATTGATCTTTGGCTGCTGCATGGGATAGAAGACTGAACATCAGGAGCATCAGGAGCATAGAATCTGATTTCTTCTCCTACCTCTGCCTATTACTAGTTATATAACCTTAGCCAAACCATTTTATTTTTCTGAGCCTCAGTTTCCCTTTTTGTTAGATGAAGACTACATTCTTATATTAATGCTGTAGGGAAAAAATTTTATAAAAACAAAAGTTAATAAAAAAAATCAGGACTTCTCAAGGATTTTGTAAAAAGAAAACTAAAAGACCAAGGAAGCAAGATTGGAGGGCCTGAATTCAAATCCAGCCTCAGACATTTAACACTTACCAGCTGTGTGACCCCGGACAAATCACTTAACCCTAGTTGCCCTGGAAAAAAAAAGAGATTAAGGTATTTAACCAACATTGATAAAGCAAGGACTATGAAATTAGGGCCTGATTATGGGGAATACAAAGAATGGAGCCTACTGTTTAGTTGAGAGATCAAGACTCACTATAGATTCCATCCATCCATTCATCCATATCAGGCAGTAGAAGCTTAGTACCTAGAGCCTGACTCCCAAGTAAGTTATAGGGACAGCTAGGTGGCACAGTGGATAGAGCACCAGGCCTGGAGTCAGTTCAAATCTCGCTTCAGATACTATTTGCATGATCCTGGACAAGTCACTTAATCTTTTTGCCTCAGTTTCCTCACCCTTAAAATGGAAATATTAGTAGCATCTACTTCTCAGGGTCGTTGTTCACAATAATCAAGTGAGATGGTATTTGTAAAAATGTTTAGCACAGTGCCTAGCACACAGTGAGCACTGTGTAAATGTTGGTAATGATTAATTATGATCACAGGAAGAAGAGATCTGGCAGGGTAGTCATGGAAGGCTTTATAAAGGGAGTGGGACTTGAAGGAATGGTGGATTGAGTTAGGGTAGGAAGATTCTGAGCAGAATTGCAGGGATGGGAATGCGCAAGGTAGGAGAATAATGGGAGGAAAGGCTGGAGAGGTAGTTTCAGTCCCAGCTCTTGGGGGCCTTAAATGCCTAGCTGAAAAGTTTAGCCTTGATTCTAATTAGAGTCAGTAGGATTTTGAGCAAGACACTGACAAAGTTAGCGATCTATTTTAAAAAGATTAGACTGGCCAGTATGTGGAAAATGGTTTGGGGAAGGAAGAGATTAGAGGCAGAGAGACCAGGTAGGAGGCTATTATAGTGGTCTAGAGGTAGCGAGGGTCCTGGTTCTCTGCCCCTCCCCAGTGATGGGGACTGGAAGCAGGGATTAGAAGTGTTTATATAGAGAAGATATGCTCTCAGGGCCAGTGGAGGCAAAAGCAGTGGTGTATGACCTCTTCTTGTTTTCAGAGATGTGCGCTGGAACAAGGGGACTATCTTGAAGGCTTCAGTCGATTATATTCGTCGGATGCAGAAGGATCTGCAGAAATCCAGAGACCTGGAGAACCACTCTCGGCGCCTTGAGATGACAAACAAGCAGTTGTGGCTTCGCATTCAGGTCTGACTTCCTGACTTTTAACACTGGGATGGAAAAATCTCATGTTCTCCAAAGTGTGGGTCTTTGGCCCTCCTGCTCCTGGGAGACCCCCAGGGAATTTGGGTGTTCAGGGCTAGAACCTGGGCAGTCACTAAGTCTACAATTTGTTTTTTGTTTTTTTGGTTAGTAAATTTGCTTTATTTTTAAAAAAATTGTATTTTATTTATTTATTTAATATTTTCTCCCAGTTACATTTCAAACAATTTTTTTTAACATTTGTTTTTAAAATTTTTGAGTTCTAGTTTCTCTCCCTTATACCCACCCACAATTAAGAAACCACATGTAAAGTTATACAAAACATTTCCATAAGTTATATTGTAAAAGAAAGCAGATTTCTCCCTCTAATGAAAATAAAAACCTTCAAGAAAAATGAAATTAAAAAAAAAAGAGATGAGAGAAAAAGAGAATGCTTTAATCTGTATTCAGACCCAATCAGTTCCTTCTCTGGATATGGATAGGATTTTTTTATCATAAGTCCTTCAGAGTAGTCTGGGATCATTGTACTGCTGAGAATAGCAAAATCATTTATAGTTGGTCATCCTAGAATATTTCTACTACTTTGTATAAAGTACATTTTACTTTGCTTGAGTTTATGGAGGACTTACCAGGTTTTTTTTTTTTTTTTTTTCCTGAGAGCATCCTGCTGATCATTTCCCATAGAATAATAATATTCCATTACAAACACATACAACACTTTACTGAGCCCTTCTCCAGTTGATGGACACCCCCTAAATTACCTTTTTTTTTTTTGCCTTGAGAAGAGAGCTGCTGTGACTGTTGACGTTAGAACAAATGACACCCCCCCCCCCTTTTTTTTAAATCCCTTTTGGCATTCATGCCTTGTGGTGGTGGTGTTAGGTCAAATGATATGCATGAATTTATATCCATTTGGGCCCAGATCATATCTTTTGATCATTTATCCATTGAGGGTATGCAATTTGGAGATATGGATTCTAATCTTGGCTCTGGCACTTAGTGGTGGTGTGACCTTGACCATATAATTTTCCTTCCATTTTTTTCCTTTTTTGCTTAAATCAGAATCATATGGACTAGGATCACATATCTAGAGATTGGAGGAGACTTCACAAGCCCTTTAGTCCAGCCTTGTCATTTTATAGATGAAGAAACTTAAGAGAGGCCCAAGGTGACTGGTGATTTATCCAAGATCACGCAGATAATTAAATGTCAATGGGATTTGAATCCATCCTGTGGCCCTTCCTACTGTACTCATCCTAAGTCCCTTCCACCTCTGACATTCTGTGGAAGGCAGAATTGGTGTCTTGGGTGTGCTCCCCCAATCCCACCACTCTCTCTCATTTCTCACAGGAGCTGGAGATGCAGGCCCGAGTCCATGGCTTACCTACAGCTTCCCCGTCTGGTGTTAATATGGCGGAATTGGCCCAGCAGGTGGTAAAACAAGAGCTCCCCAGTGAGGAGGGCCTGGGGGAGCCCTTGCTCCCCACTGCTGAGCTCCCTGACCAAGAGCCCTCTCTGACCCTGCCTCCTCAACCCCCACCACCCCCACCCCCACCCCTGCCGCCGCAGTCTCCATACCAACTGGACTTCAGCCAAAACTTGAGCTTCAGCGGGGGTGAGGGGCCGCAGGGTTTCCCTGACCCCCTGGGACCCGAGCACGGCTCCCTCTTCCCCTCCCTGTCCAAGAAAGAGCTGGACCATCTGATGCTTCTGGACGACACCATGTTGCCCTTGGCCTCCGACCCCCTCTTCTCCACCATGTCACCCGAGGCCTCCAAGGCCAGCAGCCGCCGTAGCAGCTTCAGCATGGAGGAAGGGGACATGCTGTGACCCCAGCCATCCCCCTCCCAATCCCCAGAGCTGGGGAGGAGGGACAAGCCCTGGGGGGTTGGGAGTTAGGGACGTGTGACGGGGAGTGCTCTCTTCCTCCCACTTCCCTCCAATCTGCACTCGTGTGTGATTAGCGACCTGTGTGGACACTGGCTCCCCCACTCCTGCCTCCCCCACTCTTCCCAATCCTGTGCTCCCAACTCTAGGCCTCCCAGCCCAGCCAGGCCCCTGACATGCAGGACGTGCTTCAAGGGACTGGGAGCTGGAGCTCTCAGGGGGCGCTGGAGATCTCATGGGGGGCCAGCCTGGTTCCCTAGGACCCCATAGTTCCCCGTAGCACTCTTCCCCCCTATTCCCCCTCTCTGGGGATGGAGTAGGCAGGAGTGGGCAAGAGTCTGCCTGCCCTGACACAGAGACCTGCAGGGCTAGGCCCTGAGGGCTGAGATCAGCTTGGATAGGATGGGGGGGGGGGCTAGTGTGGGAGAAGAGGCTCAGCCATGACAGGTGGCAGCATACCAGGAGTTCCAAAGGGGCTTCTAGCTCCTACCCTGGCCCCTTCCCCTAACCAGGCTGCAAGGGGAGTGTGCATATATAGAGGGGGAAGAGCAGAAGCATCTCCTGAGAGAGGCTCCCTGTTCCTCACCCTTAGCCCCACCACTGGCTCAGCAATGCCCTGCTTCCGTGGAGATTAGTACTTGGGACCCCTGCAGAGAGGGACTGGAGCCCAGTGCTCCCTCACCTCTTGCCACAGACCTGGAGTGGCCCCCCACTTTGGTGCTAACTGCCTCTTTT
Organism: Sarcophilus harrisii; assembly: GCF_902635505.1. NCBI lineage: Eukaryota > Metazoa > Chordata > Mammalia > Dasyuromorphia > Dasyuridae > Sarcophilus > Sarcophilus harrisii. Next base: position 272,112,059 of record NC_045429.1, read on the forward strand.
CCCAGGACCTTGTGAGGGTGGGGCCGTAGAGGAGACCAGTGGCTGTACCCCTGCAGGAGCAGCTCCTTCATGGGAGGCTGGTGCCAGGGCAGGGGGGTTGGGGCTAGGGTGCGCTGTCAGGGGGGCAGCCAGGCTCTGGCCTCCTCCGCCTTGTGCCTTAGTAAACACTTTGCTTTGTATATCCCCTGTGTGCTGTGTCTCTGGGGGGAATATTTTGGTAGGGTGGGGAACACTTCTGGAATTCCCTCTTCTAGGTGTTGGGCTTCAAAACTCCCATTTATGAAAATGGGGGTGGGAAGGTGAAGCCCTCCTAGGACAGAGAGGGACAGGACCACTGCCCCATGCCATATTCCTGGCCCTAACGACCTTCCTTCTGTCCTAAGTACAATCCTACCCCATCCACACTCCCCAATTCTAAAGCCATGCTCATCGACCTTATGACTGGCAGGAGTTTGAGAAGAGTGGATGCTTTCCTCCAATGTAACCACAAGATGGTGCTGCTTCTATGCTAGTCTTCTATCCAGATGTTGCTGGAGGGGATAAAAAAGAATAAGGGAGGGGTGTGGGTGTGTGCCGGGCTGCAGCTCCATAAGCTAAATCTACCCTCTGGTGCTCCTTTACTGGGAAATCGCTGACCCAACTCGGTCTGTCTTATGGAAATAAGTGGAGGGGTGAGAGGGCAATGGTGAGGACATCACTTTTCCTACTGAGTCCCTTTCCACAAAGGGGAGGGAGTAGACAGTGCTACCCTACTACAAGTCCCCAACTGGGAAGTCCAAGGTTATCAACCTATTTGAGATTTTCCTCTCTACTCCACCCCTCAAAGATAGGCCATTAGTAGTTTTCTCCCCTGCCCTCTCCACTCCTACTCCCCCTCAAAAAAAGACCCGATAGAAACCCTTTTGTAGAAGATATTGCACTCACATTCACTCTCCCCATTCACTCTTTGCTAGAGAAAAATCCCTTTTCTTTCTAAAATAGCCTTCTTCCTCCTCCATTATGTCAGAAACAAGGGAGCTGTCTTAATATCCCTGAAGAACTGGGGAAAGGATTATTTGGGTAGGAAATAATTTGGGTCTGTTTGAGGAAACTCGGAAAAGGAAGTGGGGATTGTAGAGGCTTGACCTGGTCCTGGATGTGATGGAGAACCTCGGGGGCATATTTGGAGAGGGTTGGAGGTCATGAAGCTTATGGGGGAAGTCCCCTAACTCTTCTATAGACTTTATCTACAGAAAGATCAAAATGATTTCCTCCCTAAAAACTACAAACTTTCCCCCGCCTATGTCCTTTACCCTCACCCTTCCCAAGCTGGGCCCTGAGAGGCTGAGGGGCCTAATTAAAAAAACAGGAGGAAAATGGAGCAATAAGATGACAATTTCCTCTGTGCGGAATAGGGAGATCAAATCAACGATGAGCAATTAATGTGCACGGGGAGAGAAGAAAAGGGGGCGCGAGGCGGGGGTGGTGGGGTGGGATGAGGAGGGGGAGAGCTGGCAGAGGAGTCTGTGCTAATGACAGCTCGGGTGGAGGCTCCGAGGATTAGTCTGAAGGTCAGATGGAGATGAGGATGACCTTGTGGAGCCAGAGTGAGGGAGCTGAAGCCTCCCAATTAGTAAGTCTGGCCCAGGCTCCATGGACACCTGCTGCAGAGTCCAGTCTCTTGGAACGGGGCCTTGCTCAGGGTGGAGGAGTCGGCTCAGGGATATAACTAAGGCTGGGAGCCTGAGCCGAAGAGTAAAGACAGGTGCATTTGGGTTAGGACTAAAGGTGGTGGAGTGACTGGGTGGTGGGGGCTGGGGATGCCTCTGAGACTTTCTGTAGCCTGCTTTCCTGCTCCTTTAAGAATCTAAAGCGCTTAAGTTCCTCCTCCCTGCTTTCTGTATTTGTCTCTTTCTCATTCTATCTCTTACTCTCTCTGCTTGCCCTGAGTGCAAGTGGAGTTGGATAAAATAGTTCTGATATAGCATCTGAGCAGCCAGGGAGGGGCTTTAGTGTCTCAGATAGAATAGATGCTCTCCCGAAAGTGGAACACAGAGAGTGAATAACTAGTCCTGGGAAGGAATAATGGTACCTGGGACCAAGATTCCTAGTTACTGGCCTTTTCTAGGCAACCGCTATTTCAACTACAGAATGAAGAGATTGTATTAGAAAATCTCTCCTGTCTGCTCACAGAAAGCCTCCACCCCTCCCTCCCTCCGCGCAGCTCCCCCAAACCCCTCTCTACACTGAAATTCTAGCATTCTGTAGCTCCCGTCTCACCCTGGGTTCCTCATTCTTCATCCCTTTCCTTTCTTTTCATTTTTTGGAGCATGCGGCTGTAGGCATCCTCCCCAGTCCTAGCAGTATGATCTATGGAAACATAGGTTTTCAATTTTGAACTCTGGGTGGGGAGATGATGAGAAAGACAGCGCAAGAATATGAGACCCTGGGAACGTCTGAATGCTACGGCCGAGCGACCTAATTGGAGTGTGTAGTATCAGATCCTTCCCACAGGAGGGTGCTGCCGTCTCCCTATCATTTTGTAAAATGGGGCAGAATAAGGAAACGGCCAGGGGAGGAAGCCTTGGCAAAGCTAGCTATTTGGGAGTATGAGCTGTAGTTCTTTCTGGCTCCATCAGAGGACAGCACAATCCAAATAAACCAAGGCGAAGTGGGGATGTGTTTGTAGGGGGGAAATCGAGCGCCCCATTTTCTCTGGTTATCACTACCTCCCCACTTTCCTGTCATCTCCTCTGCCCTTCAGTCAGCTTCTTTTCTACCTATGAATATGCCCCTCACCTCCACCTATGCTCTACTCCAAGGGAACTAGGTCTTATCCAAACTGCCCCGGTATAGAAGGAGAACCTGGGTCCTACAATTAGCGCTGTTAGATAATTAGCTGTGTGCCCTTAGCAAATCACTCGCCTTCTTCCAGCTGGGAAGTGAACCTTTATCACATACATATACACCAGTTTCCTCAGCAGCTCAGTGTGTCTCCCTCCGTCATAGTTTCATAAGGTGTTGGTCAAAAATGAGAGCCCAGCAGTTGTTATTGACCTAGAAGTCTGTTATTGGTCTTATATAATCCCAGTTCTAATGAAAACAGGATGGGATTGTAATTAAACATTAGACTTTCAAATACTGAGGCTTTCAAATTTGTTGAGTTCCTTTTAGTCTATGAAAAACCAACCATGGTTGGTTAAGCTGACCTATCTCTGTTGGGATTGACTTAGACCAGGAGACACTCCACAGGAGTGTACTGGTAAAATGTTTAACAACCAGCTCTCCAGACACATAATAAAAATTAAATATACATTATACATCATATTATATGATTATATATGACACAAATGGTGAAGCTTTAAAATTTGAGTTCCCTTTAGTCTATGAAAAAATGGCTGGTTAAGCTGGTCTATCTCTGATAGGGTTGCCTCAGTTAAAATAGGAGACACCCCAAAAAGAGTATACAGGTAAATGTTTAACAACCAGCTCTCCATACACATATAATAAAAATAAAATGTGTTATAAATCATATAGATATGATTTGTATATATACTTTTTATATTTATTTTAAAATATATATTATATATTTAATAAATATATGAATATATTTATATATGATTATGTATACATTAAACTTAAATTTAATCTACACCATTAGCATTTTCTCTATCATTTTCTTAAAACTAGACAATCAACAAAACCATAAATCAAACACTGATTTGGAGAACTGAGGTGTAAATGCTCACTCTGAAAACACACCAATCACCTATCCCAGTTGAAATGACTTGAAGATGCCCTTCAAGGACAGAAGGGGAGCAATCACTTATCCTTTTATATAATGTCCCTGATTCTGGAATAAGTGACACCTTCCTCCTGAGAAGCTACAGTCTCCATGTGGGTCAGGTCCATTCCCCCAATCTTATCACCCCCATCCTGCTTCCATACTAGTTCAAGGGGTGGGAGGGAGCTTTGGAGGCTAACTAATAGAACTTCCCAATTTGAAGCACAAATCCTTTCTGCCGCCTCCCCAACAAGTGGCTTTTAGTTGGATTGTAGATTCAGAGCAAGAAGAGATCTCAGCGGACATCTAGAGCAACCCCCTCCTCCTACACAAGAGGAATCTGAAGCTCAAACAAGTAAAGTGACCTCCCCAGAGTGATGTATGGAAGGCATAGGGACTGGATCAATGGCTATATCACTAGTAAACAGAATTCCTGAATGTAGAAACTCCCTCTCCCCATACAAGTTAGCACCTCATAATCTTAAAGAGCTGTCTAGAATATTGAGTGGTCAAGGGACTTGTTTGGGGTCATATATACAGTCAATGTGTCACAATCAGAACCTGAAGCCAGAGCTCTATCAATTATAATCTGCTGGGGCAACCTTTTCTCCAGTCACAACTCTCTAAACCAGGGGTCCTCAAACTATGGCCCAGGGGCCAGATGCAGCAGCTGAGGATGTTTATCCCCCTCACCCAGGGCTATGAAGTTTCTTTATTTAAAGGCCCGCAAAACAAAGTTTTTGTTTTTACTATAGTCCGGCCCTCCAACAGTCTGAGGGACAGTGAACTAGCCTCCTATTTAAAAAGCTTGAGGACCCCTGCCTAAACCCCTCTATTTGACTCTAGTTTCTCAGTGCCCTCTCTTCAAGCCCTTCTTCACAGACTCATCCCAACCCCAGAACCTCTGGCCTTATCTTCCCACATCAGTCTCCAGGGACTATCAGTCCTTGGCAGGGAGAGAGAGAATCCCCTTCAACCTGCACCCTCACGTGTCTGCCCCTTCACCCCAAGGTATAGCCCAGATCTGGTCGCAACTTAGTCCCTCTCCTTCCCCACCCCCTCCAGACTTGAGCTCTCTGTGCCTCTCTCTTTTTCTTTGCTCTCCCTTTTCTAAGGGGGCAGTGGAATTTATACAATATTTAAGCAGCCAAAGCCGAGTCCGGGAAGATATTATTAATGTAAAAGGGACGGGCTGAAAATGCACTTGAACCTGGTTACAATTAGAGGGTGATTTTTCTAAAGGTCAATGAATTCAGATAATATCCACAGGGGGGAGAGAAATTTAATACCTTTTTAGTGAATTAATTAATTATAATATTATATCGGCTTGGGGTTCTTTTCCAGAGTGATTAAGGGAGCGATCTGTCTTCTGAGAGGCCAGGGGGAGCTGGCGCCTGGGAGCCTGCCTGACACCAAGCCGAGGACAGAATAGGGCCCTTTTCATTCTTTTCAACCTGCTGCCCCCCCACCCCACCCCCACCCCTCCCTGGCCCAGCCTCCTCCTTTGCAGTAGCTGAGGGAGCTAGAGGGACTGGCTTTAGCTGAGGGGAAGAAGAGGGGGAGGAATAAAAAACTGGAAAGAAAGGGGGACACCAGCAAGGAGGACTGGCAGCTTTAGGAAGGACAAGGTACACTCCCCATCCATCTTGGTGACTCCCCAGCAGCATCACGATTTTGCCCTCACCTCTCAAACACCCCCTCCCCCCCTTTCATTTTCATATTTAAAGCTGAGCTAGGGACAAGTGAATACTCTAGAGCTGGGAAGACACCCTTTCCCCAACACATTTCTCCCACTAGCCTGAGGCACCATGATTTGAAATTCATTCTTTTGGGGCTAAAACATTATTACTCTTTTCTGGCTCCCTTAGTGCAGAGGGGAGAACCTGAAAGTCAGGAAAACTAGGCTTGAGATTGAATGATTGTGTGATCTTTGACAAATCATTTCCCTCTTTCTGAATTCCAGTTGTTTCAGCCTATAAAAAATAGGGTTGGAAGATATGATTTTCCAGGTCTCTTTCAATTCTGAAATTCTGAAAATTTATATTCAATGGTCTGACATCCTATGTCTGACATCTGTTATGTAATCTAGGTTCTTATAGTCTATGTTCTAAGGGCTCGTTTAGTCCTGACACCTTCTGTTCTGTGTCCTTATAATTTAAGGTTCTTCATATACCTGATATACTATATCCCATGTTCTCATATTCTAGATTCTAAGATCCTTCCTGATATGGACATCTTCAGTTCTGTGTTCTTAGATTCTCTATTTTCTAAGATTCCTCATACATCATATCTTCTATGTTCTCATATTCCACATTTCAAAATCCCTTCTTATTTGAACATTCTCTGTTCTGTGCTCTTGCATTCCATGTTCTAAAGTTCCTTATATGATATCTTATGTTTTGTGTCCTGTTCATATTTTATGTTCTAGTATTCTATGTGTTATATTCTCACATTGTGTTTTTTTCCTCTTTCAATAGTATTTTATTTTTCCAAATACATGTTGAGAGCTTACAACATTCGTTTTTGGAAGATTGTGTTCCAAATTTTTCTTCCATCTTCCCTTACCTCTCCCTTCCCCAAGACATCAAGCAATCTGATATAGGTTAAATATCACATTTGTGTTCTTAATATCCCTTCTAGTTCTGAAATTCTCTACCTTCTGTTCTGAAGCCCCTTTCCCCTTTGACATTTCCTGGTTCCTTTCCTGACTTCTTCCTCCTGACTCCAAGTCTTCCTGACTCCAAGCCTCCATGCTATCCACTGCACCACCACTGTGGGCAGTTGCCCACATACCTTCACAACTCTCTCTCTCTCTCTCTCTCTCTCTCTCTCTCTCTCTCTCTCTCTCTCTCTCTCTCTTTCTCTCTCTCTTTTTCCCCTCTACCTCTCTTCTCTGTCTCTCTGTCTCTGTCTCTGTCTCTGTCTCACTCTTTCCCCCCTCTCTCCTTTCCTCCTCTCCCTTTCTTCTCTGTTTGTCTGTCTCTCTTTCTTCTCTTCCTTCTTTCTTCCCTCTCCTTTCTCTCTTGCCTCCCTCCTTTCTCTCTTTCTCCTCAGTGTATCTATCTCTTGTTAGATAGTTAAACATCTCTTTAAAATTTGTAAATGCTTTACATATATTATTTCTTTTAATCCCTACATCAACCCTGTGAAGTAGGTTCTATTATTATACCCATTTTTACAAATGAGGAAACTGAGGCTGAAACAGATTAAGTGAATTACCTGAGGTTATACACCTGATAAATGTCTGAAGCAGGATTTAAACTCAGGTCTTCCTGATAAGAAAAAAAAGAAAGCCATACTTTTTGCTATGTGATGAGTCAAGTTACAAAAAGACAATCCAGTTTTGGAATCAAAGGCTCTGCCTTTGATTCTAGAGCTACTTACCTTCTGTGACCCTGGACAGTTTACTTCACTAGGGTTTAGATTAGAGTGTAGTAGGCCCTAGAATCAGGAAAACATTCAAATCCAGCCTTAGATACCTACTAGTTGTGTGATGATGGGCAAGTCACTTAATCTCACCTGTCCCAAGTTTCTTTCTTTATAAAATAGAGTGAGGAACACCTAGAATTCTCCATAATTCTGGTTCAGGGATCCTGTCTAGATAATGAGAAAGCAAACAGGAAGTCATAATAAGGAGCTAAAGAAAGCTGGTGTCCGCACAGTGGTGATTTAGGGCTGACCTGGTCCTGGAGACTTGTGGATAAGGCCTGCGATCTAGGATCACATTGACCTTAATGTATGAGAGCTGGAATATCAATGCATTGTCAGCATCATGTTTGCTTCTGAGTGGAATTCAAATGTGGAGTCAATACCTTGTCCTCAGAGTTGGATTCTGTATAGCAACACACACACACACACACACACACACACACACACACACACACACACACAGAGTTATGTTCCTACTGTCTGAGGAAGGCACGAAAGCTGATTTTTAGTTTTATTTTGGGTTATATGATTTTCTTTTCCTTCCTTTCCTTTGTCACCTCCCAGGTTGTGGGGTATTAGAGGGACCACTGACTTTTACTTAGGTTGACTTGGGAAAACTTCCTGTAAGAGGGGCTCACTTGGAAGAAGCTTTGAACGGGGAAGGGGAAGAGAGATGTTTTATCTCTTCTGGGTGGGATCATAGGCTTTAGGGTTAGAAATCATACAATCTAACTCTCTCATTTTGCAGGTGAGAAAATAGGACTGGAAAGGTGAAAGGTGATTATTTTAAGGTTACAAAGGTAGAAAGTAGGAGAGCTGCAGCTCCAAGGCAATCCCTGATCTCAAATCCAGGACTGATTCCATTACACCTGGCTTCTTGAGATTTCCCTCTTCCCATCTTCTCCTTCGTTATCATCTGACCTCATCTCCTGGGTTTCCAAATGCCTTCTTTCATTACCTTCCCATTTCTTGTTCACTGTCATTCTTTGGTTATTTTCTTTGAATTTTTCCCTCTCTCCCTTCCCTTCCTTCCTGATTCTTTCTCCTTTTCTTCAGTTTCTTTCTCCTCATCTTCCAATTCCTCTCTTCTTCTCTCCCCATCTTCTCCTTCTCTCATCCTTGTCCCTTTTCTTCTTCTTCCCCTTCCTTTTTCTCCCTTCCTGTTCCTTTCCCCCTTCCCTTTCCGTTCCTCCCTCCATCCTCTTTTTCATTCCCTTCTCTGACCCTATTTCCCCTTTTTTCTTGCCCTTACCCTCTTTTCTGATCTCTCTGCTCCTCCTCCTCTTCTCTCTCCTCTGCTCCCTCCCTCATGCCCCCCTCCTCCTTTCCCCTCCTCCTCCTCTCCTCTTTTCTTTTTCTCCATTCCTCCTCTTCTTTCACCTCCTTTCCCTCTCCTTTCTTCCCCTCCTCTTTCACCTCCTCTCCCTTCCTCCTCCTCTTCTCCCATCTTCCTTCTCTCTCCTCCTCTTTCTTCTCCTCCTCTTTTTCTCCTCCTCTCTCCTCCTCTCCCCTCTGCTTCCCTCCCTTTCTTCCTCACCTTCTCCCGGTCCCTCTCCCCTGCTTATTTCTCCAGCCCCTCTTTCCTCCTCCCTGCATCCCTCTCCTCTGCCTGTTCCTCTCCTCCCTCCCGCTCCTCCCTCTCCGTGTGTTCCTTGGCTGGAGAGTGCCTTCCCATTGTACTATCTTTGGGCCTTAAATTAAAATTGATGACATCTTGAAATGAGCAGTGAGGGTAATTTTGCTCCTGAGCCTGGATGCTAATGAGGCCCCTTAATGGCGTGAATGAGGAGCTGACGGGTCGTGTGTCACGGTGGCGGCTGCGCTGAGTGTAATGGCCGCGGTAAGTGGCGGTAATTACACCCTGTCTCACTGTATTTTGGCAGGCTTGGTGGGAGAGCGGGGGCTCAATCACAGCCGGGAAGGAGGGGACCCCCTCCCAACACCGCCCCTGGCTTCATTGACAGAGTCACCTCCCCCATCCCTGCCTGTCCAGACCCAGCTGGGGCCGGGGCGTGGACCCTCCACCCCCACCTTGCACCTCGCAGGATCCCAGACCTGTACTTCATGCACACTCCCTGCAATGCCCTCGTGCACTCTGTGCACACCAGGGAGGAAACACAGCACACATAGAGGGACACACGGTGCATGTGCAGACACGCATGTACTCTGAACACACATGTATGATTAGAATCCAGGCAAACTTCTGTGCAACGATATGGCATGCGATGGGCACTTATGTACATGAAAGTTGTCACATATCTATGCACATGTATGTATATACATATTTATATATGTATCTAAACAATGTGTATTATATACATATATGTATATAAATAATATGTACATATGCACACATAAAGAACTACACACTGTATAAAATATACCCGGAAATGCATATATTTATACCCTATAAAAATACATTTCTACAGTGTGCACAAACATAGACATATGTATGTACTGTGCTGTACATAAATGCACCAATGATGTATCTTGGGACAGCGGAAGGACCCCTAGGGCTGGAGCCAGAGGACTTTGTTTCCAATCTTTACTCTCCCTCCTTTTTTAGATGTGTGACTGTGGGGAAATCAATCATTCTGCCTCTGGGAGACTTGATTTTCTCTTTATACAATGAAGAGGCTGTACTGGATGGCCCTGGGCAAAGAGCATGGCAGTCAGAATTAGGAAAACCTGAGTCAAAATCCTATTTAACTAGGAAGTCATTTAATTGATCTCTGTCTCGGTTTCCTCATCTATAAAATGAGAATAATAATAATGGCATCTATATCCTAGGAAATGCAATGCTATCTGTAGGGTTCTTGGCAGGCCTTAAAGTACTTTATAAATGTGAGCTAATATTATAATACAATGTTATGATAGAGATACACATAAAAGGATGTGTGTACATGCATACATTTGCATCCATGCAATAGACCTGTATGTGAATACATGTAGATACATGTGGACATATATGTGCACATGTAAACCTGTGCCTGAATCTCTGTGTGTGTGTATATATGCACAAAACATATAAACATATGCCTATAAATTTCTTACTTTGCAAAATGAAAGGGTTATTGCAGAAGATCTTTTAAGGTCATTTTAGCTCAAATAGTCTCTGAGTTTATGGATGTTGAACAGTTATACACACACACAATTTTTCTGTGATTAAATGCATATATTGAATAAACATACATTTATATATACATACATATATACATATACATATATGCATTATATATACATATATATACACATACCCAAATGTATTGAACACAGAGATCCACATTGTACCCACATAGATCCATGGTGCACACAGAGGCATTGCACATATGTGCAAATACACACAATGAAAACACATTCTACCACATTCTACCCAAGCACCCTCATGTTGCATACAGATTGACAGCCTGACATAGTGGATAGAGTATTAGACTTGGTGTCCTGTAGATCTCGTGTAGAATTCCTTGTCCAGTCCTACAATCAGAGCTTAAAGTTGAAAAGGACCTAGAGACCATTTACTCCAACCCAGGATCATCAAAGTTTGTTAGAGGTGACATTGAGACCTAGGTCTTCTGCCTCCAGAATCAGTTTTGCACTTCACAAACCTTAAACTGCTATAATAAATATAATTATTATAACTGTATCTAGTGGTGTATAATGCACTCAGATATACATACTGCATACACACAAGTATGTCCACCCTCACAGACATGCCCATATATTATTGTGTGCATATGTGCTCACCCCCTTGTTCAGCTTGCACATTTATTTGCACTTCAGTCTCACACGGTGCTGCTCACAGGAAGGCATTGTGCAAAGAACAAAGGACTAGCAGCGTTGGCAAGGCAGGTATGGGTGACAGTGCTCCGTGAGGGGATGTGCCTTGGGCCAGACAGAAAAGGAGCTTCTGGAACCTCAGAGGTCTGTTCAGTGTCAGGCAAGGCTTAGGGAGTAGAAGGGGGAGAACTGAGAACAAGATGCAGTCAATCAAGACTGGAATCCACGGGTACCAGAAAATCATGGTCTGAGAGGTTCATCTAGTCCTGTCAGTCAGAATGAGAGATCTTCTGACTCTCCAGTCAGGGCACTCCCCATTGCACCACACAGCCCAAGGCCTATATTTCTCTCCTTCTAATACTTACTACTTTCCCTTGTTCCCCATTCTTGCACCAGAAGGTAAGAACCTCTCAGAACTAGACTTGCCAGTCTGAGTTTCACCAGTATCCTAGAATTCCCTAGGGTAGTTCTTATTCCCAAGAATACTTTTTTTTCCTTGGGGTTTTAAGTTACTCAAATATTTAGAGCCAGGCTAGGGAAAGAAGGAGTCATAGATTCTTAGATAACTGGAGCTTGAGGTTTTGGGTTCAAATCTGCCTTACTTGTATGACTTTAGGAGAGTCGACCTAGTGGAGCCTCAACACTCTCATTTATAAACTGGACTAGTTGTTCTTGGAAGTACCTCCCAGTTTTAATCTTCTGTTCCAAAGCTTCTTAAACTGTGGGCTGTGTACCTGAACGTAGGGATCATGAAATTATGATTTATTAACAGTAAATGTATTTGTATATCTATTTCATATACTTATATATCCAGGGTCTTGTAAAAATTTCTTGGGTGACAATGGATCACAAGTGGAAAAAGTTTAAGAAGTCTTTCTCTATTCTTATAATTTTATGATTTGGCTGGCTAGCCTTCCTGGAAAGCTGAGTGTTCCAGCAAAGTAGGGTTCTATCAATCAACAAGCATTTATTACGCACCTTCTTTGTGTTACCTACTATGTTAAATGCTGGGGCCCTAATTAAAAAAATAGAGTAAGATCGATTTTCCAGGATCTTACATTAGAAAAGGGGAAGGCGGCGGCAACAACAACAACAACAACAACAACAACAACAACTATATATATATATATATATATATATATATATATACTTCCTGGGGCAGAATATTTCTCATGCCTCTAGGTCCCCCAACACCCCACTAGACTTCCTCCAAATGTTTCTGAGAGAGTCTAAAAATTCACCTCTAAACATCTCTAAGAAAGAAGTAAGTTTCTTCCTTCTAGGTCAAAAATTATCCACTGAGGACCCCAAGGATAAGATTCAGATTTAGGTAGAAAAAGCTGGAGTAAAAGGATACATCATGTTTTAGAAGGAAAGGATAGAGACAGAGTTTGGAATAGTTTTCTTTTCTGGAGTTTGTGTTGCTTTTTCCCTGTTAAAGTCCTCCTCTGATCTCTCCTCCTGAGCCAAAGATGATCCTGAATTCTAAAATACTGTGTTCAACAACTCAAATCAATCAGCCAGTCATCACAAGCATTTATTAAGCACTAACTATTTGCCAATCACTAAGCTAAGTGCTGGGGATACAAAAAAGGGCAAGAACAGTCCCTCCCCTTGGGGAGCTTACATTGTAATGGTGGAGATAATATACACAAAAACTCTGTACATATGAGATATGCACAGGATAAATATATCCTGGAGAGAGGCAATCTGAGAAGGAAGATGTTAGTAGTGATGGGAACTATGAAAGGCCTCTTACAGATGGTAGGATTTAAGCTGAGTCCTGAAGGAAGCCAGAGACAGTCAGGTAAAGAACATGGAGTCCAGAAAGGGAGTTTAATGTGTGAAGAACAGAAAAAAGGCCAATGTGGTCTAATCATAAAGCATATAAAGGCAAATCAAGTATCAGAAAACTGAACAGATAGGAAGAGCCAGGTTGGGAATGTCTAGTAAATCTGACCAAGCTAGAAAGATTTCAAGTGATGGGTTGCAGGTATCTTCTCTGACAGTCAACTTAGCTAATAATCAAGAGGCTTCTCCCCAAAAAATTGGCCATTGAGAGAGTCATTTTTTTTTCATGATAACCCTTGAAGACCACCTTCAATGAAGGGAAAAAATTCTCCAAAAATATCTCAGTAAGCTGGCTCTGTAGGTTGAAATTTAATAGGCAAATGTAAAATCCTATATATATGTTGAAATACATATATATATGTTGACAAATACAAAATGGAGGAAATAAACTAGATAGCAGTTTGTCTAAAGGGCATCTGGGAATCTTAGTAGATTAAAAGCTTAATAAGACTTAATGATAGGCCACTAAAAAAGCAAATGCAATTATCAGCTACAGTAAGTGAGGTACAATGTCTGGAATGAAGAAGGTGGTGATCCCAATGTTCTCTGCCTTTGTCAGCCTATATCTGGAATATTGGGTATTCATTCCTAGGGCCACATTTTCAGAAGGACATTGATAGTCTGGAACACATCCAGAGGAGGGGCAAAAGTATAGTAAAGGACCTCAAGACAGGATTAGCTGAAGGAACTGAGGATGTTCAGTCTGGAGAAAAGAACATTTAGTCTTAGAAGTATAGTGACTCATCAAAGTATTTGAAGAGCTGTCATGTAGAAAAGGATTAAATTTATTATTTTTGGTCCCAGAGGGCCAAACTAAGAATAGTTGGTAGAAACTGTCCTGGCAGTTAAACTCAGTTCCAAGAAAAACTTACCTAATACTTTTCTTGTTTATTTGTTTCTCTGTGACTCCACTTGGGGTTTTCTTGGCAAAGATACTGGAGTGGTTTACTATTTCCTTATTCAGTTTATTTTATAAAGAAATTGTGGCAAACAGGGTTAAGTGACTTGGTCAGGGTCACACAGCTAACAAGGGTCTGAGGCTGGATTTGAACTTAGCTCTTTCCAATAGAGCCATCTTAGCTGCTCAACATAAAAATTAGAACTAACCAAAAATGAAATGGGTTTTGAGGGGAGGAAATGGATTGTCATTTGTTTGAGGTTTTGAAGTTAAGATTTATTAGGGATGTCAGAGAGGAGATCTTTGTTCAGGAACAGTTTGGATCTCTGAGGTCCCAAACAACTCCAACTCTGTGAAGTCAAAGATTTTTCAGTCAATTGATCAGCAAACATTTACAAAATGTCTACTATGTGTGTCAGTCACTGTGCTAGACTGAGAATATAGGACAGAAATTAAATAGTCCTTGTCCTTGAGGATATCAGGGAAAAAACATGTACTTCTAAAGTATATACAAGATGTATAGTGGGTATAATGCCAGATCTGAGTTCAAATACAATCTCAGACATGTATTGCTATGTTTCTTGGGGTAAGTCACTTAACCCTGCTTGCCTCAATTTCCTTTTCTGTAAAAAGATCTATAGATGGAAATGGTAAGCCACTATAGTATCTTTGCTAATAACAAAATTGTGTGTGTGTGTGATGGCGAGAGAAATATTTAACTCCCTGCAAGTTAGGCTGTTTTTCCTTAAAAGGTATTGAAATCTTTGACACTTTGATTGGCTCAGTTTATTGAGTTATTTTCTCATCACCTGAATACAGTCACAGGGAGCTCCTAGCACATTCTTTGAGGCTTAGCTGGTAGAAAAATAATAGGTGACTCAGGTAAATCATCTTAAGGTATCAATGCTTAATCTTCTGTATTGCTAAGTAAATCTCTTTTGGTTAACTTTTGAATAATTAATGAATGTCTCATTTTATTCCAATATTGAACACAAATTGCCAGGGGACTAGCACTGAAAGGCCAGCCCAGAATAGGGAAGGGAGTAGGGGAAGAGGAAAGCTTAGGTTCTTTTATCCTGTGCTTTTGTTGTTGTGTTTACATCAAAGTAGTTTTGGAACCCATCAATTTTTTAGGGCTACTGAGTCACACTATTGAGCTGAAAAGCCATGAAACATCTCTGCCACCATTAAATTCAGCAATTACTTTTTAAAAATAGTATTTTATTTTTCCAAATACATATAAAGATACTTTTGAGCATTCATTTTGTATTATAACTTTTTATTGGCAGAGCATATGCCTAGGTAATTTTTTTTACAACATTATCTTTTGCACTCACTTCTGTTCCGATTCTTCCCTTCCCTCCCTCTACCCCCTCCCCTAGATGGCAAGCAGTCCTATACATGTTAAATATGTTATAGTATATCCTAGATACAATATGTGTGTGCAGAACCGAACAGTTCTCTTGTTGTACAAGAAGAATTGGATTCAAAAGGTAAAAATAACCTGGGAAGAAAAACAAAAATGCAAATAGTCCACATTCATTTCCCAGTGTTCCCTCTCTGGGTGTAGCTGATTCTGTCCATCACTGATCAATTGGAACTGAATTAGATCTTCTCTTTGTCGAAGATTCCACTTCCATCAGAATACATCCTCACACAGTATTGTTGTTGAAATATATAATGATCTCCTGGTTCTGTTCAGCATTAGTTTCACTTAGCATCAGTTCATGTAAGTCTCTCCAAGCCTCTCTGTATTCGTCCTGCTGGTCATTTCTTACAGAACAATAATATTTCATAACAGTCACATACACAGTTTACCCAACCATTCTCCAATTGATGGGCATCCATTCATATTCCAGTTTCTAGCTACTACAAAGCTGCCACAAACATTTTGGCACATGTGGGTCCCTTTTCCTCCTTTAAGATCTCTTTGAGATATAAGCCCAGTAGAAACACTGTTGGGTCAAAGGGTATGCAGAGTTTGATAACTTTTTAAGCATCGTTCCAAATTGCTCTTCAGAATGGTTGAATTCACAGCTCCACCAATAATGTATTAGTGTCCCAGTTTTCCCACATCCCCTCCAACATTCATCATTATCTTTTTCTGCCATCTTAGCCAATCTGACAGGTGTGTAGTGATATCTTAGAGTTGTTTTAATTTGCATTTCTCTGATCAATGGTGATTTAGAGCACCTTTTCATATGACTAGAAATAGTTTCAATTTCTTCATCTGGAAATTCTCTGTTCATATCCTTTGACCATTTATCAATTGGAGAATGGCTTGATTTCTTATAAATTTGAGTCAATTGTCTATATATAGTTTTAGATCTGGTACAGCTAGGCCACCTTTATTGAGCATTCATTTTTGTAAAACTTTGTGTTCCAAATTTTTTCTCTCTTTCCCTTCCTTCTTTTCTACCCAAGGTAGCAAGTAAACCTATATGCTATTCTTTTAAACATGTTTCCGTATTCATCAGGTTGTGCAAGAAAAATCAAATGAAAGGGAAAAAACACAGGAAAGAAAAAAAAACCAAGCAAACAAATTATAACAACAACAAAGGGTGAAAAATACTATGCATTGAATCGTATTCAGGCTCCATAATTCTTTCTCTGGAAGCAGATGACACTTTTTATCCCAAGTCCTCTGGAATTGCTTTGAATTACGATGTACAATGTTCTCTTGGTTCTGTTCACTTCACTCAGTATCAAGTACATGTAAATCTTTCCATTTTTTTTTCTGAAATCAGACTTCATCATTTCTTACAGAACAATAATATTCCATTACATTCATATACCACAACTTATTTAGTCTTTCCCAATTGATGGGCATCTACTCATTTTCCAGTTCTTTGACAATACAAAAAAGGCTGCTACATTTTTGTGTATGTGGGTCCTTTTCCCTCTTTTATGATCTCCTTGGGATATAGACCCAATAGAGAGACTGCAGCATCAAAGGGTATGCACAGTTTTTATAGTCCTTTAGGTATAGTTCCAAATTGCTCTCCAGAATGATTGGATCATTTCACAATTACACCAACAATCTCAGCAAACAGTTTTTAAGTACTTATTAAATGCAAAGAAACAAATATTTGTGCCAGGCATTGTCCTAAGTACCTTACAAATACTATCTCATTTGTTCTTCACAACAACCCTGAAAGATAGGAAAACAGGGAAGCTAGCAAGTGGAGATAAGGCTGCAGCAATAGGGTCCTTTAAGGGAAAGAAAGGAGGGAGTGTGCCAGGCCAATAATTACCAATTTAATCACATCTCCTATCAGACCCCAATAGTAATAGTAATAGTAATAGTAATAGTAATAGTAATAGTAATAGTAATGCTTCCAGTCTAGCCATCATACTGGGAAGTAGCCCCTGTGGAAATGCAACTTGATCATGCTCTTGCAGGGACTACAGCCACAGCTACTGAAGACCGGGGAAAGAGAGCTTTTGTTACTAAAGTCCTTGGCATTGTCAAATAATTCAAGATCAGGAACAGAAATTATTTCTTCAGGATAAAAGGTATTAACAAGGAGGCACTTCTTTTCAACAATGAGGTGATCCAAGACAATTCCAATAGACTTGTGGATGGAAAGTGCTATCTGCAACCGGAGAGAGAACTATGGAGACTGTATGTACTTCAAAACATAGTATTTACATCTTTTTTTCTCCTTGTTGTTTGTTTGCTTGTTTTTTCCTTTTGATCTGATTTTTCTTGTGCAGCATGATGAATATGGAAATATTTTTAGAAGAATCGCACATGTTTAACCTATATTGGATTGCTTGCTATCTTGGGAATGAGGAGAGGGAAGGAGAGAGGGGGGGAAATTTTGGAACACAAGGTTTTGCAAAGATCAGTGTTGAAAACTATCTTTGCATCTATTTGGGAAAACAAAATACTATTAAAAAAAAAAAACAACAACAACAACACAAGGAGGCATTAACATCTGCTTTGTACCCAAAGGACTATGAGAGCTTTCCACATGACTTGCAGTTGAAACCTTCCATATGTGTTGACTCTTCTGTTAGAATGTAAGCTCCTTGAGAACAGACAGTGTCTCACTTCTCTATTTGTGTTCCTAATACTTAACACATTAGTTTCCTCAGCTGAAAAATGAACTGGAGAAAGAAATTGCAAATCACTCCAGTTTCTTTGCCAAAAACTTCTAAAATTAGGATCACAGAGTTGGACTTGACTGAAACAACCCAGCAGCAGCAACAACAAAATCCTTATTTATTTATTATACTTTTGTTCCTGAAGATACATAAAAGAAATCCAATTGACTACAATTCATGAAGGGGTGAAATGTGTAATAAGATTCAAAAAAGTAAGTTGGAACAAGTGAAACAACTAAAATGTTGAACAAAGAAGTTTGTATCTGACCTTGAAAATAATAGAGACCACACAGATCAGGGATGTGACATGGTCAGACCTATACTTTGAGAGTATTATTTTGGTAACTGGGTGGAGGATGGAGTGGAGAGGGGAGAGGCGAGGAAGAAAGACCAATTGGGTGGCTATTGCAATAGTCCCTGTGATGATAGCCTTAATTAAGGACATGGTTGTAAGTGGTCAGACTTGAGTGATATTTGGCAACTGATTAAATATATTGGCTGAAGAAGGAAGATGGTGAAATTACAAACCTGGGTAAGGAGAAGGATACTGGTACTCTCAACAAAAAGAGAGAAATTAGGAAAAGAGTGGATTTTAGGGGAAAGATAATAAGTTCATTTTTGATCATGTTGCATTTGAGGCATCTCTGGGATGCACAGATATCCAATAATAGATAGTTGGTTATGTACAACTAGGGCTCAAAAGAGAGACTGATTAGATGCATGGATCTGAGAATTTAATGCATGAAATGATCATTGAACCCATGGGAGCTGGTGAGGTCACCAAGTGAGAGAATGTAAAGAGAACAGAAGAGACATAGAATAGAATCTTGTAAAATACCCCAAATGGGCATAAAGTGGAGGATGAAATAGAAGAGACTGAGGAGGAGCAGGCAGATAGGTAGGCATATTTATTGGTAGCAGAGAAGAAACTAATAGATAGGCAGTTGTTGAAGATTAGAAAAAAAGAAGGTGATATTGGGGGCAATCTGCTGGAGAACAGAGAAGCTGGAATCAAGAGTAGTTGTAGAAGGATTAGCCTTTGCAAAGGAGAAAGGTCACTTCTTCATCAGAGAAAGGAGAAAGGAAGAGAGAGGTGGGATGATGTTAAGAGGGATTAAGATGTAGAGAAGAGGGAAGTCAGGGCAAATGGCCTTTTTTTTTTTTCTTTAGCAAAGCATGAGTATAGTAAAAGAATTACCTTGAGGCTGTGAGGATCCAGTTGAGATTGTAGTGAATTCTTGTTTGTGACTTCCTCCAGCTCCATCACTCACATATGAATAGAAATTAAAGAGGTTGCTAGGAGGATTATTTTCACAATTAGGATTTGACAAGATATGAGTGACAAGAAAGCCAGGGGGCAAGAATATTTAACGAAGAAAAGGCATTATTTTCATTGAAATACTATATTACCATATTTAAAATTTTTTTTAAAATCAGATACAGGATTTAGGTAAGGAAAGAAATAGTAGTGCAGTGGATGGAGTACCAGGTTTGAGTTCAAATTCAGCCTCAAACACTTATTAACTATAAGACTCTGGACAAGTCAGTTAACCCTGTTTACCTCAGTTTCCTCATCTATAAAGTGATCTGGAGAGGCCACTGGCAAACCACTCCGGTAACTTCACCAAGAAAACCCCAAATGGGGTCACAAAGAGTCAGATGCAACTTAAACAGGAGAATTTGTGATTTCATGCAAGTGGGAATGGAAGGAACTGTGTGGTGGGAATTCTCTTACAAAGGATAAACCTGTGCTAAGGAGTTAGTTAATTGTTTGAGACAATTAGTTATTGACTGCCCAGTCAATATGTTATTGACTGCCCAGGGTCTCACAATGGTGAATCCAAGTCATTCTAACTCCAAGTATTGTGCTGTATTTACTTTGCTTATTATTGTCACCAAAACGTAATCACAACAATTCCATTTTATAAGATACTTTATGGTTCACAAAGCACTTTCACATCCTTTCTCATTTTATGTTCAAAATCCCTTGTGAGGTAGTCAGAGAAAAAGATATTTTTCTCATTTTGCAGATCTATGTAAGAGAATCACAAAGAAGAGAAGCTGAGACCTAGAGGTAAAAGGCTAAGGTCAGTTAACTAATCAATGAAAGAGTTGAAACTAGAATGGAGAGCTCCTCCTCAATTTTTATCATGGACAAGGATACAAGAAACATAGATCCTATTCTCAAGGAGCTTTTAATCCATCTAGGGATACAACACTTCCATAGATAAAAACATGGCAAATCACACAAATCATTACATGTTACACATCCAGTAAGTGATGCAGTCAGTCTATGCTCTAGTAACACAGAATAGAGAGATTCTTTTCAGTTGAGGCAAACGGAGAAGGCTTCAGGGAACCCAAAGAATGAGAAGGACTCAGATAAAAGGAGAGAAAGAGAAGGATGCTATGGAAGAAGGGAGGAGGAGACAGCATGTGTCAGAAATGGAGCAACAGACACCACACACACACACACACACATACACACAGATGCCTCACACCCAGAGGACTCTGCACATTAGACTGTAACAGTTTTCAGATAATGAGCAGAGGGTGGGGGTGAGGATCCTGACCTAATTGATAATCTCTCTCTCATAAATGCCTAGGATCTCACCAAGGGTTTGTGGGAGGAGCACTGACCAAGGAAGGGGCATAGATGGAGGCATCCCAAGGCAGCAGGGGGGCATTCACTGGATTTCAGTTCATTTCCCCACATCCCCTTGTTGCCTCCCCCGTTCCCTTTCTGACTCAGAGCTCGGGGCAGAGATCTGACCTAGTTAGAAGAGGGTGGCATTATGGTTTGGAGCAGTTGGGCCTGGGGGACTAGACACAGTTCTTAGAAGAGGACCTGGGGAGATGAAGAGAAGAGAGGAGGGAGACAGAGAAACGGTGGTGTAGAAGGAAGCAGGCAGGGAGCCAGGAATATTAGAGTTGAATGTGGAGAAGAAGGAACACAAATCCCTAATTCTCCTCCAAAAGCTATTTCTAGTGTCCCTGAGGGCACCCATACTATAAGATTGCAGTGGGATTTTGAGCTGGTCAGACATTTATAACCCTTTATATTTTTTTAATTTAAAAAAAAGTTTTTTCAATGCTCTTTTCCTTTTTAAAAAAATTACTTCCCAATGATTCCCATTAAAGAAACTTCTCTTTGCAACAAATAAGAGCTAATATTTGCAGTTTTTATTAGGTGTCCTAAGCACTTTACAATTATCATTTCATTTGATCCTCATAATAACCCTGAGAGGTATGTGATATTATTATCCCCATTTTATAAATGAGGAAACTGAGGTACGTGGAGGCAAATGCCCAGGATTACATAGTGAATAAATGTCATTTTCCTGGTGGGCACTAGATGGAACAGTGGATAGAGTGTAGGACATGAAGTCAGAAAGACTCCTATTCCTGAGTTCTGGTCTCAGATACTTTCTAGTTATATGATTCTGGGCAAGTCATTTAGCCCTATTTACTTCAGTTTCCTTCGCGGTAAAATGAGCTGGAGAAGGAAAGGGCAAATCTTTAGTATCTTTGCCAAGAAAACCTCAAATGAGGTCATGAAGACCTTATGAAGAGTTGAACACAACTGAAAAACAATTGAACAACCATAACAACTTCCTGATTCCAGGCTCAACACTATCCACTACATCATCCAGATGCCAAATAATTACAATCAATCAAAACAAATCAACAAACTGGCCAAGACTAGCCTCATTTTGAATTTACTATCCAACATCTTTTTGCAGGACAGAAGGTATGCTTCACCTTCAGCTTCTCTGAAGTAGAAATTCAGGCTCTTTATTTTGCAGAGGCCACACAGAAAGGTAGAACTAGAGGTCCAATTCATATCCTGTGAATCAAAATTCCCTATTCTTTTCCCTACATTTTACTGTTAGCTCCTGACTCTGAGATGCCCTTGAGAGACCATGAGTTTAATCCCAAAGTTGCTGCCTCAAAAGGTTCGTTATGGTCACAGTTTTCTTCTCTCTCAAGTCTCTTTTGTACTCAGACATTCACTCCAGGCAAGTAATAGTTACACTCATGACTTGTTTGATCACTTCTCCAATCTGCATCCCAGTTTCCCCTTCTTTAAAATGAAAGGGTTGGATCACATGATTTCTAAGATTTCTTCCATCCTCCTAGGCTTTGAGTTGGGTTGTTTTAGGCCTATGATTTCATTAGGGGCAGGGAATTCCTATTGAATTCCTTCTGTTAATACAAATAGGCACCTGTTCTGCAATAGTTCTGGAGAACTGTCTAAAATCTCAGAAGGTTAAATGATTTACTTAGAATCACAAAGGCACTATGAATCAAAGGCAGGATTCAAAGCTAGATTCTTCTGATTCAGAATCTAACTCTCTATCCACTATACCATGCTGGTTCTTAGCAGCTGGAAGTCTATAGACAAAAGCTACCAGAATTTTAATTGGATGGTAGAGATGAATAGCATGAACCTCAAAGGAGGTTTTACTGAGTGATGGATAGAGAGGGAACCTGGAAGTGGTAATACGGAACAAGGAATAATAAACCTCCCTTGTCTCAACCATTGAGCCAAGGGGAACGAAGGGATAATCAGGACTGGAAAGGGTAGCCAAGAAATTTGGGCCATCAAGAGGGAATCAAATCTTGGTGATTACAAGAAGATGGAGTTGGAAGGAAAAGATTTAGGAAGAAGGGAAGTTTGTTGCCTATGGACCAGGCATTCCAGAGGGTAAAGTGGAAGTGGAGGATAGCTTTTGGTTGGAATTTTGGGATGGGAGGGTTGAAGAAGATGAGAGTAAGGAATTAAGTGGTGAGGACGGGGATTAAAGTTTGGATGATAACTCACAGGGATTCAGAATCTCTGCCATGTGTAGGTTATAACCAGATGTGAGAATGTTCATCATTGAGTGCAAGATTTCACTCCATTTTCCAAAGGAGACTGGAGACATGAGATAGCATGAGATAGAATGTACACAGTCAGATGGTCAGAGGGATATTGTATTTCATTATTATTTATTCCCTCCAAAGTCTGAAGATTAGACAAGAAACAGAACAGCAGAAAGGTAAAAGGAAAACCTGGACAACAGGAGAAGGAAATCCTGCTGCTATTTACTTTCCTCTTCCCCCTCCCCTCAAGGCAGCTGGAAGGCATGAGGTCAAAAGAAAGGTTGCTCTTCTTTCCACTAATTTTCCACATCACTTTTAGGAGACCAGGCTGGGGGCAAAAGATAGAAGTTACCTTGCACTGGCATGATGGAATTTGGTCCTCCTGGACCCTTGCTATATTCCTTCAGCAACAGCAGGAAAGCATGTGGTCAGAGGAAAGTTTGATTCCTTTTCTAGAAGCTCAAGAAACAGTTAGTTATCTACTTTGATTAGAAACAAGAGTGCATGGTGAGGAAATAATGTGAAATAAGACTGGACAGAGAGATCGTGGAAGGTCTTAAATGTCAGGCCAACAAATTTGTACTCCATCCTATGGACAATGGGGAACTACCGAATATTTCTAAACCAAAGAGCAACAGGATCATTCTTGTGACTTAGAAAGATTATTTTGGCAGCTATGTGGAGGATAGACTGTCGAGGGAAGAAATTAGAGCTAGTGAGACCAATTAAAGCTGCTAGAGTTGTCTGGGTCAGAGACATAGTTAGTAATTCTGTCACCTGAGTCAAGTACCACAAAATGCACCTACGTCAAACACTAAGACAAATTTAAGTGTGTGTGTGTGTGTGTGTCCCCAGGAAGAGACTTCAACCCTAGGGATAATAGGCTGTGAAGAAGACCTAGGGACACAAACAGGATAGGTCTAGGGAAACAGCAAGCCAGACCGGACTAAGCCAGAGCAGGCTAGTGGAAGAATTCACCTGCAGTATTACAAGAAGGGAGGAGTGGAGAAGGAAACCTGACATCTGGTAACTTCCTATTTTAATTAATTATTCATGCTAACCAGGTGCTAATCTCAGTTGTTTCTAATAAAACCTCTTAGCATAACTGGCCCATTATTTAGAGCCTTCTACAGTCTGTTTCAGAAATATCTTTCCAGTCTTTTTTTGCTATTACTGCCTTTTATGTCCTCTCTGTTCCATTCAAAATTAGCTGTTCCCAAAACATGATATGAAATCTCCAGCCTTATATATTAAATCTCTTTGCTTTAGTTTTCTTCAAAGCAGAGGTTGAGCCATTTCATACAAGAGGGCTTTTCTGATTGCCCCCTCACCCTTTTTCCCTCTTAAAATTATTTTGTGCAGAAGAAGCACTGTGGCATGACGAGTAAAGTGAGTTAAGGAGAATGGGAGGTTCAGTTCTGCTTGTGATACATAATGATACACAATAGCTTTGTACAAGTCAACAAATATCTTAGAAGAGATGAAAAAAGTAAATGAATAAGTATTTAACAGCTATTGTATATTAGGCACTGTGCTAAGTGTTTCACAAGATATATCACTTGAGGGGAAGTTAGATAGCATGGTGGGTGGATAAAGCACTGGCTCTGAAGTCAGTAGGACCTGAATTCAAATTCAGCCTCAGACATTTAACATTTGCTAGCTATGTGATCTGAACCCCAATTACCTCACCAAATTAAAAAAAAAATACCCAAACTAAAAACAAACAAACAAATAAAAACCAGGCATATCATTTGATCTCACAACAATCCTTTGAGGTGGGTTTTATCCTCATTCTATAATTGAAGAAACCTAGGCAGGCAGACTGGTCACATCGTATCTAAAGTTGAATTTGAGCTCAGCTTTCTGGCTCCAAGCTCAGTATTCTCTCTACTTTATGACTTGTCTGCCTTGGAATACCCAGAGAAACTTCTAGAACGCTAAGTTATAAATTATGTGCATCTATATCAATTGAAGAAAGTTTTACACTGGAAATTCCCTATACCAATTAAAATTGAAAAAATAAAAACAAAGCAAAACCATAGCTTTATACATTGTACCTTGCATCTCTAGCAGGTCATAAACTACTTGATAATAGGAATGATTTCATTTGCCTTTGTTTTCTCAGTATTTTGCAAAGTACTTTGGCAGATGCATAAATATTTGTTTAATGAAAAATTAAATTGGAGGAATTCAAATCTTTTTAGCACCCCCTAAATTTTGGTGTCCTTAGGCAAAGTTTTGGTGTCCCTACAATTTTCTTACAGCTCTGGTCTAGGCTAAAAGTGATGATGGCCTGAACTAGGGCAGTGACTGAGTGGAGAGAAGGGATGGATGTATGCTTTCATGCATTTAAATGTTAATTGATCAAATATGAGAGGCAGGGTGACTCTGAAAATATGTGTCATTAAAATGATGGTGATGCCTTCAATAGACACAGAGAAGTTTGGGTAGAAAACGAACTATGTTTTATACATAATGAGTTTGAAGTACCAATGAGGCATATGAGGAAAGATATCCAAGAGGAAGTTGATTCCTAACTGAAGTCTGAGAGAGATTAGGGCTGGATCTGTAGATTTGGAAGTCACAAGAAATCCTTGAAAGTCTTCAGGAATAAGAGGGTCTAGGATAGAGTTCTGAGGAACACCACTCCAACGTGGTGATGATCTGGTAAAGGATACTGAGAAAGGTTGGCCAGATAGGAAGAAATAGTAGAAATCAATATCAAGAAAACTAAGAGAGGAGAGAATATCCAGGAAAAATGATTGATATTGAAAGCTACAAAAAGAGAATAAGAACAAAGAAAAAGCTTTTGGAACTAACAGTTAAGAGATGGAGAGAGGCAGTTTAGTGGTTGGATTAGAAGTCATATTGTAAGAGAGTGAGAAATTAGTAAATGATAAGAAAGTAGAAAGAATAAGGATAGATAATTCTAGAAATCTGACAATGAAAAAAGGAAATATATGATGAAGAGGTGGCAGGATCAAGTAAAAATTTTTTTTATTAATGGGATAAAGCTAGAGTTTGTAGTCATTGGAGAAAGAGCTATTGTTAGAGATCTATTGAAGCTGGGAGAGAAAAGGAGTGGTTGATTGAGTACTTCTATAAAAGAAGGTTGGGATTGGGAACGTAGTTTGGCTTTGTTGAGAAGAGCCACCTTTCCTTAGAGTCAGGAATTAATGCTGAGAATAGATAAAGGTGTGGAGAAGTTTTGGGGTTTTGGAGTGAGAGAGAAGACCATTATGAATGGGTTCTATTTCTCAGTAAAGTAGGAGGCATCAACATATGTTGAGAGAGTTGGGACAAGTAGGTGATGCAGTGGATAAAACACAAGTCCTGGGGTCTGGAAGAGCTAAATTCAAAACTTACTAGCTGTGTGACCCTGGGCAAGTCACTTAACCCTGATTGCCTCCACCACAAAAAACAAAACAACAACCAGAAAAACAAAAATGATCATTTACTGAGAGAGGTGATGAGGGTAGCACTGAGGAGTTGAGGGGAAAATTTTTGGAAGCTACTGAGTAGAACAGCCAATTGATGAAAGATAAAATATTTGCAGTGTATCAGTAAATGCCCTATCAAGATGGAAGAACATTAATTTACAGGAGATCCAGTAGCCACTTCAGTCTTATTCAGAAGTTTTGGAGTTGAAGCAGGGAAAGCAGATGCTGGGGTGAGGCAGGATTGAGGTTTGACAGGTCATGCATGACAGTAGGACAAGATAGTGAGGGCTAGCTCATCTGGCTAGTTAGAGAGGAACAAGACTGTGAAGAATGAAAAGTGAGGCCTTCTAAGAGTTCCTATTACATCTTTTCTTTAGGAGTAAAGGATGTCAAGGGAGGCAAGTGATGCAGGGACACAAAGGTTCTTTCCTTCTTTTGCCTCCAAAAATTAGAGGCAGAGGTAGTTCAAAGACCTCTATTTCTACTCTTGTAAAATAATAGAACAGTATAGTGTGGTAGAAAGAGCTCACATTTTACAGTTACGGCACTGGATTTCAAATTCCATCTGTTACTTACCTGTATGATCATGGGAAAGGCATGTCCGCTGTCTGAGCCTCAATTTCCTCATTTATAAAATGAGGGAATTGGGTGATATATTTTTAAGACTCCTCATAACTATGACATTTTATAAAAATCTGACGAAGTAGATGAATCAATAAGTAGTAAACTGATGACCTTCTTCAATAGGTCATAGAAACTTCACACCTCAGTTTTCTCATCAGCAGAAGATGTAAATTAGGGCCACTTCACTATAGCAACTTGAATGACATCTCTCTATGTGAATTTGATCTCTTCTGTATGTATTTAATTGTTTACAATAATTTACAATAACTTATTTATTCTAAAAAAAATCACCCACTAGATCATAAACTCCTTGAGGACAGGAACTGTTTTTGCCTTTCTTCTTATACCCAGTGAATATTGAGCCTGGCATATAAATGTATATTGATTGATTGGTAACTGATCAATTTCTCCCAATCATTTCAATTCCTACCTTTGGGAGCAAAGATCTTTCCAAATGATGATTACACGGCAACTCAGCACTGACACAGCAAAGAGGAAAGGAGAAAATCTATACATTAAGATATATATCCAAATGAGATTTATTAGAGGTTATTCTATATAGCCACTCATGGACTAGACGTCTAGCGATGGGAGATGAGTGCTAAAGTTCCCCAGATTTGAATTCAAATTAAAGTGATAATGTGACATCTCCAATATGGCTTCCCAGTTCTCTCTTCTGTACAAGAAAAGTCCCATCTCTGGCTTGTGTTGGGGATACTCCCTCCTTTTGGGGGATTTCAGAATGGTAATAGATGGGAGAGCCAGGTATTAAGCTATTTCTGCTTTAAGACCTATGTTTTGAAATCTTTAAGAACAATATTTTATAGGAGGAATATGAGGATATAAGATTAAAGTGTTTCCCCATCTTCTTGAGGTCTAACAAAGGGGATTTGGAGGTTCTTTTCTATGATCCCAGGGGCTAGGTGGACACTTATTTATCTATGAAGTTATAATTGGAGTCACAGAAAAAGATTTCTTAGCTTGTTTTTTAGGGATTAAAAAAAAAACAAAAAAAGAGAAGCAATTAAAACTACAGAGGTATACAAGATAGAAGCAAATTAATACGACCATGAATCTTCCCAGGGAGTTCTGACTTTAAATTACTTGGCCAAGAAAGAGAACTATGGAGACTGGATGTAGATCAAAGCACAGAATTTTCACCTTTTTGTTGTTGTTGTTATTTGTTTGATTGTTTTTTTTTTCTTTCTCATTTTTTTTCCCTTTTTGATCTGATTTTTTATGCACAGCATGATGAATATGGAAATATGTTTGGAAGAATTGCACATGTTTAACCTTTATCAGATTGCTTGCTGTCTTGAAGGGGGAGAGAGAAAAATTTGGAATACAAAGGTTTACAAAGGTAAATGTTGAAGACTATCTTTACATGTATTTGGAAAAATAAAATGCTATTAAAGTTTTTTTTTTAATTGCCTGGCCATTACTAGGTAGATAGTCTTGGTTTATTCTCTCAAGTGAGGATCAAAGGCTAATTCATGGAGGTGTTTAGATTTCTCTCATGAAATTCTACATATAAGAATTATAATTCAGATTTTATAGGTAAGAGATTGGAGAAAATTTTCCCACTGAGGTCCTAACATCAGGGAATAAGTATCATTTATGAATACAACTATGTATAAATATTTATGTATATATTTTCTAGTGAGCTACATATTAGTCCTTTTACATTCCCTAGGAAGGATAATATTTGAAGTTACTAAATTCTGAGAGACAAAACATATCCTTATGAGCATTGTAAGAAAGGTCATAGAACCACAAACCAGAAATGAATCTTGGCAGTTACAATTTAATGGGCCCTGCAAAAGGGTGGTGTATGTAGTGTTAGGAAAGGAATGACAGGATTCAAGGAAGGTATGACCTTAGACAAGGGAGAATGGGAGATGGCTTTGGGAAGGCAATATCTCCTTATCCTATTCTTTGTAATCCAAAAAGATTTCCTAGATTCTCCTGAAGCTTCTTGAATGAAGGAAGAGAAAGGGTTTGGTGAATTGTGAAAAAGAGATGATCAAAACATTGGGATAGAATGAGAAACAAAAATAGTAAACTACATTCTTCTAATATTTTAAGACTTACAAAGAGCATTTCTCACAACTTTGAATTAGTGGCTAGTATAAGTATTAGCAAATACATTATATAAATTAGGTCTTTTTTGGCTAGGTAAAAGTGGTCACACAGTAAGTATACAAGCTAGGCTTAAGGATGCTGTGGAGCACTTATAGCTTAATCGGGCATGAAAGACAGTCAGCCTCTGCATCCAGGATCATTGCTTAACTTTTGTCTTGCCATTGAACTTCTATAACTCTGGAAGAGAAAATGAGGCTGATGACTTTGGCAACAACTATTTTACTTAAATCCAATTCACATACAAGTCATCACTCCATGATGTCGTTGGTCCTCTTCAAAAGTGAAGGACAAACAATAAGTTAGATTTAGAGTCTTCTGACTTTCAATTCCATGTTTTTCTATGTTTTTTCTACTGAATTTTGTGAGAACAATGAGAACACTTTTCACAATCTTTCTGGGAACTTGGGATATCAGAAACTTGAGTTCTATTCCAAAGTCTTCCGGTGGCATCTCAGGTTATATAGGCCAAGGCTTTCTTCTCTCAGGCAATTTCCTCATCTATAAAATGAAGGTATTGAGGGGGAGAATTCTGGGAATATGGTGAAATAGGCCAAAAAATTCCAAGCTCTTCAGATTTCTCCCACAAATAAAACAAAATTGCCCCTCATGGCACTACAGACTAGTGAAAAACAAATAAGATTGGAACAGAAGAGTTGAGAAGACTGAAGAAAGACCCCAGAACCAAGGTTTAGCCCATGTAAAGTGTAAACACCTCCAGGCTAACTCTACAGAAACAGCAAACCAGGAGTCCTGGGGCTAGCTGGTTTTGGAGGTAACCTCAGCTGGAACCACAGGAACTTTCACTTAAGAGGTAGCAACAACATGAAGGGTGGGAGGGGGGGAAGTCTAAATCTAAGAAGATTGAGGGAGCCTCAGATGATCAGGAACACCAGACCCAATGTGCTTCTGAGATACAGCCCTGAGTGAGAAGGAACCAAAATACCAGATGGATGCAGAAACAGTAGGGCAGTGAAGCTGCTGTCTTTGGGAACTTGCAGAAGGGTGGAGTCCTTGTTTTGAAGTTCTAGAGCAGAGGGAAGAACTGAAGTGAAGCCAGAGGTACCATCCCTTCCACCCTAGGACTAGGTACTTACACTAATAAGATCTCATTTTAAAAACAATGACCTGGCAAAGGAGAAAGAACTCAACCATAGAAACTTATGAGCATAGGGAATTCTAGGGTTCATTTTCAAGGGAGGACATTGAAGTAAAAAAAAAAAAAAAAAAGCCTTTCCTACCTCAAAGAAGGATATTAAATGGCTACCTGTCCAGAAAAAAAATTGTAGAACTCAAAAAAGACTTTAAAAACCAAGTGAGAGTGATTAAAGAAAAATGAAAACAAAACCAACAAAAAACACCCAAGAAAAACAAGGTTATGAAAAGAAAGTCAATCAATTCAAAAAGGAGAGCCATAGTTTTTTTAAAAAAATAATTCTTTGAAAATAGACTAGGGCAAAAGAAGCAAAACAAAATATAAATAAAGAAAAAAGAGAAAATATTGTGAAACATCCTAAAAGAAAAACAGCAGATTTGGAAAACAGATGAAGAAGAGAAAACATAAGAATAATTGGACTATCTGAAAGCTGTGACCAAAAAAAGAACCTTGATACAATAATATAAGAAATAATCAAAGAAAATTTACCTGAAGAGATATTACAAGAGGGGAAAGTAGAAATAGAAGAAATTTACCAATCACCACTATTCACAGATTAAAACCCCAGATTAAAGAGAAAATTTTATAAGAAATAAGCCAAAAAAAAAAAAAAAAAAAAAACAACCTAATTCAAATATGCTGGAGCTACAATAAGAATTGTACAGGATCTATCAATCTACAACAGCTACAATAAAAGACCACAGGTCCTGGAATAATATATATCAACAATCAAAAGAACTAGTACTATGACCAAAAATATATCCAGCAAGATTAAGAATAATATTGAATGGAAAAAAGTAGATATTCAATGAACTCCCAATTTTAAGGGTTTTGTCTCAACCAAATCTGAATTCAATAGAAAATTTAACATATAAGAGTTAATATCAAAGACTAATTTCAAGGGTCTCAGTAATGACAAACTGTGTTTTACACATGAAAATATAAACCATATGTCTAAGAATTACATTAGTAATTGGGTAGTCCAAACGAAAAATTGGGGTAGAGTTGAGTATGATGTGACCCTAAAAAGCAAAATTGTTTAGGAAAAAGTAAAAATAGTAATTATGCTATACAAATGAGGTACAAGGGGAAAATTAACATAGAGTCATTAGATGGGTGAGGAGGGCTGGTAGTTCTGAAAATCTACCCACATTGGGAATGGGTTAAATAGGAAACTTTATATATACACCCTCTTAAATCTATAAAGAAATAAGGAGGGAGGGAATAGGATAGGATGGGGTATAGAAGGGTATAGATTAACGGGAGTGGGATAAGGTATGCAGATCAATGGGAATGAGATAAAGAGGGTGGAAAAAAGTTGGAGGTAAGATAAAGGAGGGATCCATAAGTGGGGAGAGGTTAAGTAATAAGAAGGCAAGTTAAGGAGTAGAACTAAAGTAGAAGAGTTAGCAGGAATAGGAAATAAGAGACATACACAATACAAATAGAAATAGAAACATACACAGTAGAAAAACAATTAGGGCTAGTAATCATTGATCTCAGGCAAAGTCAAAGATACAATCAAAAGAGAAGCCTACATTATATATCAGCCATATTACTATTGTTTTAGATGTATGTCTATATTTTTAAATGTGTATGCATATATGTGTGTATGTGTGTAAGTATGCATATAGTTATATGTATGTGTATATATAGATATATGTATATATGTAGGTGGGTCTATATATATATATATATATATATATATATATATATACATACACATAATATGTATACATGTATACATGAATATATCCTTGTTTAACTGTAGCCTGCTTGGAGGAGATGGGAGGAATGAAAGGAGGTAAAAAAGAATAAAGCAAAAAAAATGCACAGCAGAAATCTTCAAGGAAGAAATGAAAAGATAGACACTCATGAATATAATGTTCTTTACAAAGAAATGAGGTTTTCTTTAAACAAAGTACAGGACCTTTCAGCAATAGTTTCTGCTGTTGACAGATACACAATACATATAATAAAGGCAGGTACACTGAATAGAGAAAAATGAGTGGAGAACAATAGCCTAGCTTATCTTTTGTTTTTTGACCCTCTTCCTCTTCTTAAGGGAACTTAGATTCTGCCCCTGGTACTATAGGTTCTAATAAAGTGAGCTGTCCTTTTATCTTGCCTGGAGACAGACCATCATTTCATTTGGCCTTATCAACTACATTACCATACATGGACCCTTAGTCACCCTCTTTCTAACTCTTTATTTCTAACTCTTTATTCTAACTCTAAGACCCTCTTTCTAACTCTTTATTTCCCCCATATATGCTGCCTTTCTGTATTGGAATATAAACTCCCTGAAAGCAAAAGTGGTCTTGCTTACTTAAGGTATCCTTAGCACAGAGAAAATAATAAACTCTTATTCATTCGGTAAGGCATCTTTATACCTACAATTCATCTACATGCTAATCCAGAGAGAATCTTTGGAATTTCTAACCCTAGGTGAGGGAGTTATCTAGAACAGTGGGATTTAATCATTTCCCAGACATATGAGCAAAAAGAACATTTAATCTTAGCCCAATTTTTTTAAACTGGGTGCAGTGGCTAGGAATAAAGAAGTATCTATATGATTTTTATTAGGGAGTGTTCTAACCAGCAAACTGGAGCTAAGATGGCAGATTGCCCTGAAGAGATGAAACTCACAAGTTGGTAACAGGGAACAACACCCAGCAATTGCTACCGTGAGATAAGCCGAGCCATGTTCCAGCAAGATGACCTGTGGAACTATGTGCTCACCAGAGAGACACCATATCCAGTGGGGAACAGGCCCCCCAAAAAGCAGTACAATGATATCAACAGAAGGTATCAGTGATATAAGAAAAATCCACTTCAAGGGGCATGAGTTGCCCCTTTCAAAATAGGTGTTCCCTTGGTATATGTCCCTTATACATGATTTTGATGTATGCTCACTTTCTGCATTGCTAACTTATATAGAAAGAGTAAGCCCCAAGAGTGTGTGTGTGTGTGTGTGTGTGTGTGTGTGTGTGTATGTGTGTGTGTGTGTGTGAAGAAACAGAAGGAAATGTTCTATGTTTATGATAGTTTCAAATTCAACTAGAAACATGGACTACTAAACTAAGCATAAGGATTACTTTGGGACACATTTTATCTTAGAAAACTATGTATTAGGGACAGTTAGATATAGAGCACTGATCCTGGAGTCAGAAAGACCTGAATTCAAAACTGGTCTCAGATACTTAGTTAGCTGTGTGACTCTGGGCAAGTCACTTAACCCTGATTGCCTAAGAAAACTACATATTAACATTATCTATGTTTAAATGTATTTTTATTATTTTGTTAATTCTTCCCAATTACATTTTAATCTTGAGTAGGCAGGACTGGGCACTGTTGCTGTGGCCCTGTATTTGATATTTTTGGCATATTGGTTAGAGTTCTGAACCTAAAATTAAGAAGACCTGAGTTTTAATCCTTCTTCACATACTTTCTAGTTATGTGATCCTGTCCAAGTCACTTAACTTCGGAGTTTCAATTGTTTTAACTGTAAAATAAATGGGCACAATAACTCTTTATTTACTCTTAGAGTTGTAAGGATCAAATGAGATAATATATAAATTGCTTTGCAAACCTTTTTTTAAAGCTTTTTATTTTCAAAACATATGCATAGATAATTTTTCAACATAGCCTTTGCATAGCCTTGTGTTTCAGAGTTTCCCCTCATTCCCCCCACCTCCTACCCTAGATGGCAAGTAAGCAAACCTTCAAATGTTTTATATTTTAGCTATTATTGCAACTTTTCTTACTAAAGTTTTTAACAGCCTAGCCCACCTCCATCTTTTTTTTTTGTGGTTGTTAATAGTTTGCAATTCTTTTTTTAATATACATATATATATATATATATATATATATATATATATATATATATATATATATGAAATAGCTCTTTATTTACAAGTTATATGCATGGTAATTTTACAGCATTGACAATTGCCAAACCTTTTGTTCCAATTTTTCCCCTCCTTCACCTCCATCTTTTTAATCTTCTTATACCTTATAGCCCCAGTGTCACTGCTGTTCCTCAAAGAAGACACTGTATCTCTTGAATCTGGGAATTTTCTGTCTACAATTCCTGGAATATTCTTCCTCCTCATCTCCACCTCCTGGCTTCCACTAAACCCCACCTTCTACAGGAAACCTTTCCCAATCCCTGTTTCCAAGCCTTCCTTCTGGTGATTATTTCCTATTTCTCCTGAACATAGCTCGTTTGTACATAATTATTTGCATGTTGTCTTACCATTAGACTGTGAGCTCCCTGAGAGAAGGATTGTCTTTGTTTTTCTTTGTATGCACAGTACTTAGCACAGTGCCTGATGCATAGCAGGCATTTAATTAAATGCTACTTGTCTGCCTGACTAATGTTATTTCAATTAATGTCTCTGCTTTGAACTAATTGTACTGTCCAACCAACCAAAAAAAGTTTAAAAAAAAAAAAAGGCTGAGGTTCATAATTTTGAGTGGATGTAGACCCACAAAATACCTTGGATGATTCTGGAGCCCCGCATGAGAAAGGGGTGTGCCCTTAGTATTACATATCTTCTAAGACTCCTCCTAGTTCTGACATTCTATGATCTAAGTGTGTTAGTGCCTCCTACAAAAAGGCTGAGTCAAAAAGCATGACCAGACAATGGGTGGAGTACTGAACCGTTTGTCTAAAAGACACCAGGAAATGAGGTCATCTAGGGCAGCTGTAGAGTTCAGAAGAAAAGGTGGATGATCTCAGGTCTAATCCAAAGGTTAGAATAATCTGGAGAGGACATGTTGGCAGCAGTGGGATGGCTGAAGGATGTTTTAAGCCCTGCCTGATTCCAAATCTCTTCCTACTGTTTCAGCATCTAACCTCTTGTTCTGAAAATCCCTTGCCTCTCTCCCCAGTTAGTGTCACAGGGTTTTAGGATCTGGAGTTAGAAGCAGAAGGTCTATCAGCACATCCCTGATGGAAATGGCCTATTTCCAATCTTATTTTACATAGCAGGAAACTGAGCCTCAGAGAGGTTTATAATGACTTCTCTGAGGTCATAGAGGAAAGACAGGAATTAGAATCTAGTTAATCTCATTTCAGTGTACTTTTCAGAGTAAAAAACAAAGGTTTCTTTAAGGACATTTCTTTAAGGAAATAATTTCCTTAGTGTAAGTAGGCCTAATAGTCCCGAGTATCTAAATTGCATATATTCCCCTTCTAGCTAAACTTCTTAAGAAGTCATGCCTTGACTTAATTTTCCATCTTATCACTAAAACTATTTTGTTTCCTCTTTGTCTTCCATAGACATCAATTAAAAACAGAAAAGAAAAGAAAAAAGAAAAAGAGAAAAGAAAGAAAAGAAAAGAAAAAAGAATATGTATTTTAGTGTGTGCTATATCATTACCAGTGAATATTTCATATGCCACCCATACAGGTGTAGCATTCATTCCCATTCCCCTCTTCCCCAATAGACCATCCTTTTGCCCTTTTGAACTGTCATTGGTTATAGACAGCATCAAAATCTGTGCTTTTAAAGAACTTAGTATTTCATATAGTCATGGACACCTGCATTACTAGTTATCTTAATCTTATTCTGTCCTTTTTATTTCACCTTCTCCCTTCTAGCCACCAAGTTCCAGACCTAGACTATAGTTTTATTTTATTATTTTGACTTCTCATCCTGCCCAAAGCCACTATGTCAAGAAAAGAGATGAGAGGACAAGTAAGATAGGTTTCAGAGAAGACAAAAGGTAAACAGGAATCTGGAGGTCAAGTCTTTTCAAGAGCTTTTTAAGTCCTTTACACTTAAGGACTTAATCATTTTCTGACTTGATGATCTCACCAGTTTCAGTTCAATGAACTTTCCTATATAATTGACTCCCATATCTATATTTGTATTAGTAGCCTCTCTCTTCTTTAGTTGTTGATAATTCTTGCAATCTTTGGAGATCCCAGGGTCCTAACTTAGTTCCAAACCCATTCATCTAAAATCTGGAAAGAATAAAAATATCAGAGACAGAAGAAACAGATGTATCCTTGTATTCACAGTCCCATGGTAGCCTAGTGGAAGAGAGGGCACAAGATTCCTCCCCCAGCCAGAGCCCCATGGCAATTCTTGTCCTGCACATCACCAGAAATTAGCCAACCAAAAAGAAAAATCTTTTCCTAATTTATCCCTCTTCCAGACTTCCTTATTATTGTCAAGGGCACTACCATCTTCCTCTAAGAAGGCTCACAAACTCATTATTTTTTATTCCTTCCTGCTACTTAGTTCCTTAGACCCAATTAGCTGCCAAAACTTTTTATTTTCCCCTCTACATCTCTAGTGTATATTTTTCCTCCTTTCTGATAATTCAACCAAAACCATGGTTCAGATCCTAATGTTTAGATCAGAAATATCAGAAAACTGGGCCACATATAGCCCACAAGTTAGGCCCAAACTAGATAAACAGGTAATTGGAAAATATTTAACAAAAATAAATACAAATACAAGAAGACATAGATAATGTTAAAATGTGTTTTTCTAAGTCAAAATGCAACCCACAGAGATCTTTATATAAGGTTTAATAGTTCCTGTTTTTATTTAAGTTTAATCATACTGACCTAGTTTATTGAGATGGCCCAGATTTTTTTTTTTACTCCAAACCATCCTCCACATAGTGATTAAGATAAAGTATGGGTCCAATCATGTTACTCTCTTACTCAAAAATTTTCAGTAGCTCCCTCTTATTTTAAGTATAAAAATATTGGTATTTAAAGTTTTTTTTTAAACCCATCCCTTTCCTATCTTTCTTGTCTTACATATTAACTTCCCCCCATGTTCTGTGGTCCTGTCCAATTAATTGGCTTATTTGCTGCTCTTCACAAATCATTCTCCATCTTTTATCTCATCCTCTCTTAACTCTCAGAGTCCTTGGTTTTCTTTGAGACTCCGATTTACCATCTTTCCCAGAGGCTAATGCCTTCCTCTCTAACATTACTTTAGAGCTACTTTGTAGGTATCTTGTACTATAGAAATTTATGTAAGTGCCCGTTTCCTTCATTGTCCAGTAAGCTCTTAGAAAGAAGGAATTTTTCATTTTTGTCATTTATCATTAGAACTTAGCAGTTTGGAACAAGAGGTTTGGCAATTGTTAACGCTGTAAAGTTATCCATGCATATAACCTGTAAATAAAAGGCTATTAAATAAAAAAAGAAAAAAAAAAAGAAAAAAAGAAAAAAAAAACTTAGCAGTGAGGTACTTATCTGCCTGACAAATAATAAGTGCTGATTGCTATATTCTTGCTTAGAAAAATACCAGTAGGGAAAGTTTTTAGCACAGGTGAGTTTATCACAGTAGAATCATATGATTTTGGGCTGGAAGTCATCTTAGATATCGTTCAGTGAAATTTCTTCAATTTTCAGAAAGAGAAAACTGAGCTCAGAGAAGTGAATGACAACTCTTTATACCTCTCTACTTTCATCTTTCATCTGACTTACCTAAAGCTACAGGTTCTAAGTTGCAAGGTCAAGATTTAAACCTTTGTAATCTGATTTCAAAGCCAGTGTCCTTTCCAAAAGCAAGTCTGGAAGACACAGAGTTTAGATTCCTGTGAGGGAATGCTCCGTGAGGGGGGTGAAACATAATACCTGCCATAGGTATTTAAACATAATAAGTGCTCAATAAATGTTTGATGAATGAATGGGTTGATGAGGAAGAGGTTCATGAAATAGGACAGGACAAGTCCTGGGTGGCAGTTGAGAAGAAGGATGTGGTATGAGATGGAATGTCTTTCCTTTTCCTCAGAGGGAATTACACTTATGTCTCTTGTAGTTATTGTATATTTAGTCAGTCAACAAACACTTATTAAGCACCTAGTATGTGCCAGGCACTGTGCTAAGCATTGAACT
The DNA here is from genome assembly GCF_902635505.1 of Sarcophilus harrisii. Taxonomy (NCBI): domain Eukaryota; kingdom Metazoa; phylum Chordata; class Mammalia; order Dasyuromorphia; family Dasyuridae; genus Sarcophilus; species Sarcophilus harrisii. The sequence continues at coordinate 272,149,985 of NC_045429.1, forward strand.
GGGAATACAAAAAGGCAAAAAAAAAAATTGTCCTCCCCTCCAGGAACTTACAATCTAAAAGAGGAGACAAGCAAACAAATATGTACAAACAACCCATATACAGGATAAAGAGGATATAAAAGAAAAAAAAAAGAAATAGAAGAAACTGGTATCCTTTTAACATTAATATGCTTCTGGTGATGCTATATGATGGTGAGTCACAGAAAACCACGTTCTTTGAAGATTTAAAGTTAACAATGACTCATGGGGCAAGGAAAAGCTAGCTGCATGGAAATCATATAGCCAGTTACCAGTGAAGAAATGCACAGAGAAGTTGAAACCAGAAAAGGATGTAAATTAGTCAATCATGCAGTGAAAACCTTCAGAAATTCCTTGTGTTCCATTGGTATTCCTTTAATATTGAAACAACTAGAAGAAGGGCATCAGCATGTTGAGTGGCTTCCCTGTGGAAGTAAGAAGAGGATATGCACAAGAATCTGGTAGATGGGCTGGGATCACAGATACTTTGAAGTGTCAGAGATGACAGTGATTTGATTCTGGGAAGCTATGAGTCAAATAAATAAATTTACAGCTGTGGTTAAAATGGTAACGAGGAAGGAAAAGTTAAGATTCATAATTATTGGTTCAAACACTTCACAATCATTTATGAATGCAAGAAAATTTATTAGCTGCCTCTTAGACATAAGCCTGATTTCATATTTCTTAGCAGAAGGCATCACACTTCTATTTCCAGAGGACTGTGAACATTTGTGACACCTAAAAGTATATGCCAATCATATATTTACTTACTTTATAATAAGCATTCAAATGTATCAGAAAAATATATAAACATATGTATCACCAAAAAAAAAAAACAAACTACAAACACTTAAGAGAAAATAACATATCAGATGAGGAGCAAAATGGGTGTTTCAAAAAAATCAAAGCAATATAAAGAGAACTGTTATTGATTTGGTAATTATTGAACAAACTACTTGAAAGCTTTGTACCATATATACTTTTCTTTGTTGATTATTGTAAAGCCTTTTGCTAGTTTGACACTTATGGCTTATTTGTGTACTGCAAATATATAAAATAAGTCTGGGTATAATGGGACTATTAGAGTATTTGATGTCCACATGGAAAACTATTCTCTCTTTAAAAACATGCCACCAGCACAATAATGTGAAGAATAATTCATTTTTTAAAAATGGAATTTTTCAGGGAGATCATTTAAGCCCATTATGCTTATTTAAAAAATACAGCAGGGAGGGACTAAACTAGTCCTGCTCAGAGAAACTGCTGGAACAATGATGAATTTACTCCACTCTCTGCTTCTCCAGTCTGTTTTATTATTACACACATTGGGCAGTATTGTTTATTAGTCAATGTTTTTCTCTACTTCTAAATTTGCTTCCTGGTCATATTTTTAATGATGGTTTTTCTAGATAAAGATAAGATTATTTTTATTGTGACCTGTGTTAGTGTCTTTGATCTAGAGAGTTGGATGGAGGATGAGGGACAAGGCTACTTAGAATCTAATTGGTTGCGAAATTCCATTTCTAATCTGATGGCCAAAGATCACCTGTAGGCTTAGAACTTTATGTTAATATTTTGTTAATAATACAGATCTTTAGACTATCTAACTGTGCAGCAAAAAGACTGTACTTTGAACCAGGACCCTTGCTCAAGATTAACATCCTCATGAGCTAGTCTTTTTATCTTCCAGATAGCAGGTTGCTTTGAAAATAGAGACCTCAGACTTTTTACCCCTATTCTGCCTTGCTCCTTATAGGAGAATAGGGAGAGGGATTAAAGGTGGACACCTCATGAAAAGATTACTTAAACTAGTTCCAGTGGCTGGAGGTAAGGGTGGCTAGGAAGACTCTATTCTGCCCCCTTCCACAGTCATATTTGCTAGATTATACACAGATCACAAAACAGAGACCTAGAAAGGGAAAATATCTTGCTTAAGGTCATGCAGCAACAAAACCAGGGTTAAAATAAAAGCCTGTTGAATCCAAATCTAATTACTTTCCTTTGTTGAATAAATGTCATTTTAGAAAACTGACATATTCTAGCTGCTCAAATAGTGCAGGAATATTCAATTATTCATTCATTTAATCCACAAACATTTAATAAGCACCTTGTATACAAGTACCTCTGTTCAATGCCAAGAAGGATACAAAAACAAATTAGATTTAGCTATCATAGGTAGTAGGTAGAAGAGCACATTTTGATCAGTGCTTAGCATATGGCTGGCACATAGTAGACATTTAATAAATGCTATTTGACTAATTAATTGACTAGTTCCAACTCAAATTCTTCAATTCCAAATTTAGTATCTTTCCCCACTGTCTCTTGGCAAATGTCTGAATGACTTTAAGAGCAAGTTCCATCCTGAATTAAGGTGCAGATCAGCCTCTCCGGTTCAACAATCCCTTTTTACCAAAGAGAAACATTGAAGAGTTGGCATTTCATTCAGTATTCATTCATTTGGCTGACATTCATTAAACTTTTACTATGTGGGGACATCTTGGGAGGTACCAAAAAATTAAGAAAGAATTCCTGGGCTTGAAGATAGTATAGTTTATTTAGGGTAGGAAAGGGAAGGGGAGAAGGGAATAATGTAGTTGGAGAGATTTGGTTCATAGACCCAGATTACATTGTATTAAAAAATAACTTTATTAATTTATAATTTATTCTTTTTATTAGTAATTAGGTAACATGGTAGAATGCTGGATCTGGAGTCAAGAAGAATTGAGCCTCAGATACTTGCCAGCTGTGTGACCCTGGACAAATCACTTGATCATTCTTTGCTTCAGTTTGTTCATCTGTGAAATAAAGATAATAACACCTGTTTCCCAGAGTTAGTGTGAGGATAAAATGAGATAATATTTATAAAGCATTTTGTGAAGTTTAAAATGCTATACAAATTCTGGTTATAGTTAATTATTATATTTATTGCCTAGCACCAAATGGAAGCTTAAGAAATGTTTGTTGATTGATTCACTGACATTGTTAGATATGACCTGAATGAGAGTTTTTTACTTGCTGAGTTGTACTTGGCTGTCTGTATTGGCAAAACCAAATGGATGAAGAATACCTGTTGCCTAGATTATGCCATGTAGTTGGGTGGATACCCCATAGAATTAGTCTGATAATATCTTTTGGACAGGCACTGCTGATAGTTAATGGATGGATGGAAGGAGAAGGGGTAGGGTTGGTTTATATTTATATGTTCTGAGAGATTTATGAATAGGAAGATTTATGGACATGTCACATATAACACATGATGAGCAGGCAGGGAGGAGGGAGTGTCCAGATGGATGGGATACCTTTGAACTATTGACGTAAGCATAACTGGCTAGTAAACTGTTGTCACCTAAGCAGTAAAGGGAATTTGGGGAAGGTAAACTGTGAGGAAATGTAGAAAGTCCTTGAGGTTCCTTCTAATTCTGAAATCCTGTAATTTTGTGATAATAGGGGTAAATGTAAATAAAGTCTTATACAGGTTTAAAAACTCAACTTCATAAGTTCTAGATGTGAGACAACACTAGACAGCAATTCTTCTGAAAAAGATTTGGGGGAATAATAGGTAGGGGTGTGCAGTTTATGGGGTGGGTGAATGTTTGGCTCAGCATGAATCTCCAATATAATTTGAAAGTGAAGAAGATGAATTCAATCTTAATCTGAAGTGAGATGTATAGTAATAGGGAATATGGAGATGATAACATGGTTCTGGTCAGACCACACATGGATTACTGTCTTCGGTTTTAGGTGCCATGATTGAGTAAGGATCTTGATAAACTAGATAGATAGTTCCAGAAGATGGCAATCAGGGTAATGAAGGTTATTAAATTACTGCAATCCCAGGATAAACTAAAGAAACTGGAGATGTTTAAACTGAACAAACCAGGCGAGTAACCCCCCAAAACACACCACTAGTTTTTTTTTTAATTCAATTTTATTTTATTTTCATTTCCTGATTCTCTTTCTCCTATCTCTATTTTCTACCTATTGAGAAAGCAAGAAATACAAAACCTGTTATAAATATGGAAAGTCAAGCAAAACATATTCTTGCATTAGCCATGTCCATAAAAAAGAAGAAGGAAAGAGAAAGAAAGAAGAAAAGAAGGAAGGGAGAGAGAAAGAGAGGGTTGTTTGTCTTTATGATATTGCTGTTAATATATAAATTGTTCTTCTGATTCTGCCCACTTCATTCTGTATCAGTTCATATAAGTCTTTCTAAATGTCTATGAAATCATCCCCTTTCTCATTCCTTACAGCATTAAAGTATTTCATTACATTCATATACTTTTTCAGGTATTTTCAGGTATTGATGAGTACTCCCTCAGTTTCCAATTCTTTGCTATCATGGAGAGTTTCTCTCTCTCTCTCTCTCTCTCTCTCTCTCTCTCTCTCTCTCTCTCTCTCTCTTTCATATATATATATATATATATATATATATATATGTACATATGGATCATTTATCTCTTTTTTTAATCTCTTTGGGGGTATAGGCTTAGTAATAGTATTGCTGAGTCAAAGGATAGCATAGTATAATAGTTTTTTGGGCATAGTTCCAAATTGCTTTCCAGAATAATTGAACAAGTTTACAATTCCACTAATAGTATATTTGTGCCTGTTTTTCCACAGGCCCTGCAGCATTTATAATTTTTTTTTTTGGTGGAAGGGCATTTGCTAGTCTGATAGGTTTAAGGTAGTACCTCAGAAAACTTGAGTTTGTAATCATAATAACCTAAACATAATAATCTTTGTAATCATAATTACCAAGTTTTGGCACAAAGAGGTATAAAGAGATATGAATGCATTTTTTCCAAGGTGAAGAACTATGAATATCAAATGCTGCATATAATTCTGTCTGGAATGATTCTCAATTTGTTGAAATGAATTTTTTCTGCTTTTCTTTTTTTTTTTATTCTAACTTGCTGTAAAGAATGACTTTCTGAGGCCTCATTTTTAAAATACATAGAGATTTGATTCAAATGTATAAGAATACAAGCCATTCTCCAATTGATAAATGTCAAATGATATGAACCAACAATTCTCAGATGAAGAAATTAAAACCATTTGTAGTCATATGAAAAAATGTTATAAATCACTATTGGTCAGAAAAATACAAGTTAAGACAACTCTGAGGTACCACTATACAGCTCTCAGATTGGCTAAGATGACAGGAAAAGATAATGATGAATGTTGGAGGGGATATGGGAAAACTGGAACACTAATACATTGTTGGTAGAGTTGTGAACTAATCCAACCATTCAGGAGAGCAATTTGAAACTATGCCCAAAGGGCTATCAAACTTTGCATACCCTTTGATCCAGTGTTTCTACCAGACCGGTTTCCCAAAGAGATCATAAAAAAAGGAAAAGAATCCACACATGCAAAAATGTTTGTAGTAACCCTTTTTATAGTAGCAAGGAATTGGAAATTGAGTGGATACCCATGAGTTGGAGAATGGTTGAATAAGTTAAGGTATATGAATGTTATGGAATATTATTGCTTTGTATGAAATGATCAGCAAGATGAATTCAGAAAGGCCTGGAGAGACTTACATGAACTGATGCTAAGTGAAGTAAGTGGAAATCAGAGAACATTGTATACAGCAACAACAAAATTATACTTCAATCAATTCTCATGGATGTGGCTCTTTTCAACAGCATGATGATTCAGCTCAGTTCCAATGATCTTGTGATGGAGAGAGCCATTTGCATGTAGACAGAGGATTATGGGGACTGAGTGTGGATCACAACACAGTATTTTCACTTTTTGTTATTGTTGTTTGCTTGCATTTTGTTTTCTTTCTCATTTTTACCTTTTGGATCTGCTTTTTCTTGTGCAGCATGATAATTGTGGAAATATGTATAGAAGAATTGCAACAACTGCAAGAATTGTATAGAAGAAATGTTTAACATATATTGGATTACTTGCCATCTAGTAGAGGGAGTAGAGGGAGGAAAGGGAGAAAAAATTGTAAAACAAGATTTTGCAAAGATGAATGTTGAAAACTCTATGCATATGTTCTGAAAATAAGTAGCTTTAAAATAAATAAATATTTTTTAAAAAAGAATGACTTTCTGGATAAAGGAGGAGAGGTGTATTAGCAAATGAAGGTGATCTTTAACAAAAGATATCAGTAGTTTTTTTTTTTTTTAAGAAGATACTTGAGAAATATTCAACCTGGTTTCAGTTTAATTAAATGAAAAAAGAATACTTTTACATCCAGACTAGCTGAAGGAGGGCAATATGTGGAATCAGAGAATCTTGAGAATCCATGAAGCATTAGCCATACTAGTTTCAGAACCCAGAAAAAGCAGGTGGAACTAACCAGGAAAAGTAAAAACTCAAAAAAAAAAAAAAAAAGAAAGAATTATTATATACTTAAACTGAAAAAATAGTATTTTCACTAACATCATAGATTTAGAGACAAAAAATACTTGGAGGTCATCTAGTCCACCCCCTCATTTTGTAGATAGGAAATCAAGGCCTCTCTTCCCCCCTCAATTTGCTTCAGGTGATATACCATTTACCATATATAGTTGTTAGGAGAAAGATGTTCTATTAACATTAGTGTGCTACAGAAATTTGAGTAGTTTCCATCATTAGAAACTATCAGTCCCCAATGAATGGAGAGTCCACAGGGATCAGGGGTGATCTTGAGTCCATATTTAATAGAAGCTATGGGGTAGTTAGAAAGGACTGAGGGAAGTTGAGGAAATAATGGGATGAGTTTCTAGAGGGTTTTGGGAGGAGGGGGAAAAGTAAAAATCATCTGTCCTAGAACTGGGGTCAAGGGAAATAAATAGAAGAAAGGATTTGCCCCCCTTTTTCTGTCTCTTTTTTTTTCTCTCTCTCTTCCTTCTACTCTCTCTCCCTCTCTTTCTCCTTACCTCTCTGTTTCTTTTTCTGTCTCTCTTTATCTTTCTCTCTATATATTTTGGTCTCTAGCTCTGTCTCTCTTGGTCTGTCTCTCAGTTTTTACCCCGTCTCTTTCTCTTTCCTCCCTGCACCTCCATAAACTTGCCTCCCCACTGCAAAGTCCTTCCATTTCAGAAGCCTTCAGCATGGGGGTCTTTCAAGCTTCCCTGACAAGGGGGACTAATTAAATCTTAACTGACACAGCACTAATTAGCTTCTTAATTACATGGAACCATATAATTAACTACACAGTCTACACTAATTGTTAATTAAGAAACCAGTCACCCCACCTCCCCACTCTGATTCTCTTCTTTCCCCCTCCTTCTCTCATCCAAGGATTCCTACCTGGAAGAATCCAAAAAGAAGAGTGTAATATTTGGGATACGGCTTGCTACCTATTAACTCCTTTCTGTGCTAGGTTGCGGAGTGCCCAAATCAGTAAAGAAAAATAGACTATTAGTCCCTACTATGTTGGACAATACTAAGCCTGCCAGTCTCCATTAGTTCCAGTGCCTTAGTTTTTGATCCTGATTTTTAACAGAGTGAAAGCCAACTCTAACACTTCTGTGTCTCTGAATTAGAGTTCATAATAATAGTAGATTCTGAAGGCATTTCCATGTCTGGGATTTCAAAAAACAGACGCAAAGTTTTAGATAACAGCTACAACCAATGAAACCAAAGTTTTAGATAACAGTTATAACCACTCAGTCTGAAGTGGCAGCCTTGAGAGGGGAGGAGAGACATGTAGTCCAAATAGTGAGCATTCCCAATGCCCAGAATTTTGGAGGAGTGTTGGGAATTACTGAACTTCAGTTTACTGGATGGAGGAAGAGAGAATTCTTGCACAGCATAATTCCAGCTGTTTAGAGAGAAGATGGAAAGTTCATGGTCAGGGCCAGTTTTTGGTTGTCTCTTTAGTGACTAAGATTTGATTGTTTCAGGAGTCTATCTTCTAGAAAAAGGAAAGGAGGGTTTCTGAATAATTCTGGGGGAGGGGATGATGTGGCTCTTGGGTGTGGGGACAATGATCACAACATGGAGATGGTAAAGATGTGGACTTTGATCTTTGCTATTACTATGAGTTATTTGAATGGAACAGTTCTGATGGGAAAGAAGCTGCCTTTCTGGCAACTCAAATTGATTTCTTTGGATGGGGTCTTTGCTATCAAAGGAGTCCCATAAGGCTGTATCAAGATCTTGCTTGTATAGGTCTCCTCACCAGAATGTCAGGTAGTTTCCCATTTAGAATTTTTAAGTTCATTTCCCTTCTGGGAGTCTAAGACCATAAGACTAGATGCCCAGATAGTTCTCTAGGGTGAAAATGGAATCTACTAGATTATTGAGTGGTTCACCCTTTAGCAATGCAGTTTATTTCCCTGCTGTAGCAAAGATATAGCAACTAATCTACCTCTCCTCCCCCACCTCTTTTTCTTTTCCTCTCTGTCTCTTCCTCCCCTTCCTCTTTTTCCTTCCCTCCCTTTTTCCCACCTCATTCCTCTTTCCCCTCTTAAGGCCATTACAGTAGCCTTGGTCAGTGGCTAAACACTTGCTGTTGTACACCTTAATATCTAAGCCCCCACTTACATGATTACCATTTAACAAATCGGCCAGGTTAATTGCATTAAATCAAAAACATTTACTAAGCAAAAGGCAATGCAGTAATAATAATAATCCCAGTTATAAACTGAGGATATGTTCTCCTATTGAAGTCCTCATTTTCTGTGGTGATACAGTGGGTAGAGCACCAGTTCTGCAATCAGGACCTGAGTTCAAATTTGGGCTCAGATACTTCCTAGCTGTATGACCCTGAGCAAATCCCAATTGCCTCAGCAAAAAAAATAAGATAAAATAAAATAAAATAGATACCAACTAACAGAACCATAGCAGATAGACACACATGTATAGACACACATGTACCAAGAGATCTCCTAACTTGATAGTACAGGTTCTGATTTCCTTTCTTTCTCTCAGGGTCTATGCAATGATTCACTGATGGGCGGGGCTTCTTCTTTGTTGGCTTCTTGGGCTGTTCTTTTTTCCCCCTGAACTATTGAAGTAGAAAAGACAGAGACACTTATGATCTGTCTGCAGTGCATGTTCAGGTTAGCTTCTTCGGTTGGACTCTAAACAGTTTCTATCCCAAGTAGTACGTGACAGTGCAGGGGAGAAGAGGGAAAATGTAGAATATATATAGAAGAGGGAAAATGTAGAATATATATATATGTATATATATATATATATATATATTCTACATTTTCCCTCTTATATACGTATATATGTATGTATGTATGTATGTATTAATGAAAATAGAAGTAGTTTGGAGGATTAGAGTAAGATAATGATTAGGGATAATATTTCCAAGGAAGAAAAAAAGAGAAGAAAACAGAACTAGGGCAAAGAAGAACTACAGAGAAGCAGGACAGATTGGAAATATATGTTTCAAATTTAAAGAAAAGTATATTGTGTAATAAATTCATAATTTCATATATAATTCTCTCCTTTTCTACCTACTTATACAGAAATACACATTTATTCAGAATTAGTTAAATTCAGAATTTTGTTTTTCATTCTTTTGTTTTGGAAAACTTGTGTTTGAAAATTTATATTGTTTTCAATTAAAAACATTTGCTTTAAAAAAAAAAAAAAAAAAAAAAAAAAAAAAGGAAAGCCAAAAACCTGTTCTTCTGCCAGTCAGCTCTTCTAAGCAGCAGGTGGCAGTGTAACCTCTGAGGTCTCTTCCTAGACCAGTTTCTCCCAAGATCAGCATTTAACAGTTTTTCTATGAACTCTTAAGTTTAGTTTAGCTCTTTACTGAGCTTGGCTCAGCTAAGGCAGCCTTAATATTCCCAACAGTATCTCTTTAGTGAAATGATTCATTTCTGTTTAGTGGTGATAAATAAAAATCTAATTTCTCTCATCTACACAACACAACTAGGCAATATATATTTGTCCCATAGTCACCAAACTATTCTAAAAATCAGGGTTTCCCAGATATTATCTTTAAAGTCTTTGTGTCAATTATACACAAAGTAGATAGTAGGTAACAGGCCATCTTTATTCCCCATCGTGTGGGGTTGCTTTTTTTCAATATTTCCGCTACAATTATCTCTATATATTCTTGTCCATATTTGGAAGGGGTAACCCATTATACTTCTAAGGGAGATCCAAAGTACAGGGTGTTGTTATGAGTCATAAGAATGGGGGAGGAAACCCTCTGAGAAGAATAATGACCCTCAATGGAAAGGGAAAGGGAATAATATAAACTCTCTATGGGCTACCCTGCATTATAGCTTCTACTCACCTGATCTCATCAATAAAGGTATTCTTGTCTGCAACTTAGATTATTTCCTTAGAGTTAACATGCTTCCACCTCACTTTACTTTCCTAGTCCAAGTGGTATTGAATTTCCAAGGGCTAAATAGTAAAACTTTCTTTTCCCCAAACCTCTTCCTTGTCTGTCATTCCTATCTACTTCAATCCTACCACATCAATGATTCACTCCAGTTCTTTTTACCTCTTCTATTCTTTCCTCTAAGATTCCCCATCCATAATTTAAAAAGAAAAAACAACAATAACTTCTTTCCATATTTAGATCTTTTCCTTTCATGATCCTACCATCTCCTGGATTTAATGAGACCTAGGTTCCCCTGGATGACATGATATCCTTAGTCATTCTTTCCAGGATTGGTTGCACATATTGTTGTTAAGTCATGTTCAACTCTCTTCTTTGGGTTTTTGTTTTTTTTTTGGCAAAGACACTGAAGTGGTTTGCCATATCTTTCTCCAGCACATTTTACAGATGAGGAAACAGAGGCAAATAGGGTTAAGTGAGTTGCCTTGGATCACACAACCTGACACTCTATCTGCTATACCACCTAGCTGCCCAACAGTCCAAATTTCTCACATAATCTCTGATATATCAGGCCTAGACAAGTAATCAACACATTCCTTGTTCTTCTCTGCCAATTTCATACTATTTGCCACAACCACTTAGCATTGGTTTCTGATTTAGGATTCACTTTTTCCAGATTTGTCACTCAATTCAAGTCCTTGTGGCTATTTGTCTATTGACCCTCATTCAAGTCATCCTCCCTTTTTTCTTATGAAGTTTCCTGTCTGTTTCACAGGTTTTCTCTCTAAGCTGCTGCTTAGTTCTTATACTATCTACATATATATATATATATATATATATATATATACTAAATATTTATATTATATCAACCTTTATGTTGATGCTTCTTCAAACACACTAGTCTCCTATTCCCTCAGTCTGGTTTGCCACTATTCTCTTCCTTGGCTATCCACAAAAGTGGTCATGCTACCTTTTATATAACATCATCAACATCAAGTTATTTGATGGTTATTTCATGTTATTTCATGGTTAAAATCTTTGAAATTCCTTTATCTGATTTTAACCTCCTATTCCAGTGGTTCTCAAACTTTTGTTCTCAGTATCTTCATGTTGTTAAAAAAAACTATTGAGGATCTGTTCAAAGAGTTTTTGTTCACATGGGTTATATTTATAGTTATTTACTGTATTAGAAATATAAAATAACTTTGAATTTGTAGACCCTCTGAAAGGGTTTCAGAGACCCCAACAATTCTTTGGACTACACTTTGAGCACCACTGTCCTATTCCATCTCTCCCCTGCTTTATTCCTCCTAAATTTCCATCTTACCCATGACTTCCAATTCTTTCTTCCTTAGAACTTTGCCAAGCCAACCCCTGACTTGATTTTCTTCTTTTTCCATTCCTTTTGGTCCCTTCCTTTGGGCTCATTTTACACTATCATTTACTCTAATTTACTCTCAAATCTTTGGTCCCTTGTTCTGTCATCATCATTTGCATTTTGTCAAATTCTGGGACATTCTTCCTTTTAATCTCCGACTACTGAGCTCCCTAGCTTCCTTTAAGTCCCCAAATCCCAGCTTCTATAGGAAGTCTTCCATAATTCCTCTTAATTCTAGTATCTCCCTTGTGCTATTTCTTATTTATCTTATGTATGTATCTTATAAATCTTATGTATTTATCTTATTTTGCTTTGTATATATGTATATATGAATAGTTTGCATGTTGTCTCCCTATTAGACTGTAAGCTACTTAAGGACTTTATTTTTTTTTAATTCTAGTATCTCCCTTATGCTATTTCTTATTTATCTTATGTATGTATCTTATAAATCTTATGTATTTATCTTATTTTGCTTTGTATATATGTATATATATGTATAGTTTGCATGTTGTCTCCCTATTAGATTGTAAGCTCCTTAAGGACTTTATTTATTTATTTTTTTTTGTATCCCTCATGCTTAGTATAGTTCCTGGTACATAGTAGGTGAATAATAATTGACTATCTTTTAATTAATTAACTAGTTGGTTTTATTTTTAATTTATGGAATAAAACAAACATTTCCAAAGCATAGTATAATAAAAAAGATGATAGCACATGAAACACAAATCTATTGTATACAACTTGATATTCTTTTAAAATATAAAATCATTACAAAAATTTCTTTCCCCTCTTTTTCTTCCCTTTCCCCCTCAGCCTAGAGATGGTTACCATTAAGCATAAATATATTAATATATGTATATATGGAAACTTATTCTATACATACTTCTATTTATCAGTTCTTTCTCTTTATAGCTTCTTTCTTCATATATTCTTTATAGTTAATTTGGGTATTTATTATAGTCACTGACTGATTGATTAATACCAGATTACCCCCATCCTTCTCCTCTTCCACCCTTACTTGCATGCTATTGAATGTATCTAGAGAAAGTCATACAACCACTTCAACTGAGTCCACTACAAATGTGTTTGTATGTATCTAATCTCAATTAGTTCTGTCTGCAACAAAATAATTCTTTTACTCTTCTCCTAAATGATTTCCTGTTTCATTCCCTAAAGAAGCTGTTGAACACTTTCTCTTTTATCATTAAATATACATAACTCATTCTCCTGTTATCCATAGCTGAGCTTACCTCATACATAGAAGCCATTTGTTGTGAATTTTCTTTCCATACTTTTCTTAATTTCATAAACTCTAGACATCAGTCTATTTCCTCTCATACTTTACTCCAAATTCTGATGAAGAGGAGGCCTTTCTCATCAAAGTCACTCTATTTGTTTATGCTTTTCTCATGCTCATTTCTCCCATTTCTCAACGAAACTATTTTGGGGGGAAAACAGTCTACATTCTTTGTCTTAAATTCTCTAACCTTTTGCAATCTGACTTTTCACTTAATCATTCAAGTGATTAAGTGAAATTACAGTAGTATCTCAGTATTTGTTAATTGGTTCCAGAAGGACAACAAATGGTGAAAACAAGTACTGAATGAATTTTCCCATAAGGAATACATCTCCAACTGAATGTGGATCAAAGCATAATATTTTCATTTTTTAAAATTGTTGTTGTTTGCTTGCTTGTTTTTTTTTCTCTGTCATGTTTTTTTTTTCCCTTTTCATGTGATTTTTCTTATGCAGCATGACCAACCTGGAAATATGTTTACAAGAATTGCCCATGTTTAACCTATATTGGATTGCTTGCTGTTTTGGAGGAGAGTGGTGAAGGGAGAGAAGGAGAAAAATTTGGAGCACAAGGTTTTGCAAAGGCAAATGTTAAAAAACTATCTTTGCGTATATTTGGAAAAACAAAATACTATGAACAACAATAACAACAAAAAGAACACATCTCTAGTCTGTAGCCTAACCATTCCTCCCCACTCAATTCCTCAAAAAGGCAAGTGGGGCTTCCAGCTGCAGAGAAACAAGCCAGCCCAGCCCAGCCCAGCCCAGCCCAGCCTGGTTCTTCCTTTCTTGACTTAACCCACTTTCTGACAGGAAACTTTCTTGGGGTGAGAGGGCGGGGATGGGGAAGTGGGTCCTACATCCTCTGCCTGGGCTCCCACAGCTGTTGCTTGAGACACACTGCGGCTCCTGCTCCTACTGCTTCTCCTCCTGCTCAGGATATCATAGATGCCAATCTGATAATCCTGACCATTGTTCTTTTGCTGGGGAGGAGCTGCCCATGGCTGAGGGTATTAGCAGCTGCAGCAGGGGTTGGGCAATATGCCTGGCCAACCTCATATCCCTAATGTTCAACTAAGACAACAACCAAGTTCAAGGAGTGCCAAGAAACCATCAAGTGCTGAAGAATTTTTTTCTTGTCAAAATACATTGAAAATTGAAATATATACATTTTGAAGCAGAGGAGCGCTGTCATAATTGTAATCTTTAATCATTAAATTTGATTTTTTTCCCCCTAGTCCTCATTCTTTTAGTGTCTTTTGACCACACCCTCCTTCCTCCTAGATACTCAATTCTATTTGGATTTTTGTGACCCTGGTTTCTTTATACAACTGTACCTTCTTAGTATCCTTTGCTTGATCATCCAAATCCTGCCCTCCAACTGCAGGTCTAGGTTTTCTCCATACTTTCTTAGTGATTTTTGTCAGGGCAAAAGATTTAATTATCATCTCTATACAGAAATGGGCAGCTGGGGGTGGCAGAGTGAATTGAATGTTAAGTCAGGAAGACTCATCTTCCTGAGTTCAAATATGGCCTCAGACACTTTATTCACTAAGTTACCTTCAGCAAGTCACTTCACCATGTTTGCCTCAGTTTCCTCATCTGTAAAATGAGCTGGAGAAGGAAATAGCAAACTACTTCAGCATCTTTGAAAAAAAAAAAAGGCAAAAAAAACACCTCAAAATAAAGCAAAGAGAAAAAAAACAAATCAAATGAGGTCAGTAAAAGTCAGATATGACTGAATAACAACAATCTATATATGAAAACTATAAATATGAATATAAATATGAAAATAAAAATAAATATAAGAATTATATATTCAGAGCTAGTCTCTCTTCTGAGCTCTACTCTATTACAAAGTAACTACTGGACATTGTGATCTGAATGTTCCATAGTTATCTCCTACTTAACATATCCCAAACTAAACTCATTATCTTTCCTAACCCTCATCTAAACTTTACTTTTTGTATAGAGTGCCTCTCTCTTTCTAGTCACTAAGGCTTAAAGCCTCAGTGTTTTCTCAGTCCTCAGTCTACTCATTCCACATACCATTAGGTAATTAGTAGCAAGTCTTATTTCTACCTTTATAACATTTCTCACATCTATTCAGTCTACAACCTTCTCTCCAGTCAACCCTTGTTGGTTGAGTCCCTTACCTCATGACCCCATCACTTCTCTCCTTGACTGTTGGCCAGGCTATTAATCTCTCTGCTTCAAGTCATTTTTCCACTTCAATATAGCTGCCAAAGAGATTTTTAACTAAATGTTAGGTGTCACTATGTCTTCCTTTATCAACTACAGTAGTTCCCTATTATCTTTAGGGTCAAATACAAAATATTTTATTTTAAAGCCTTTTAAAATATCACTGCAATCTATCTTTGTAGTCTTCTTATATTACAGTCCCCTTAACCTATATCATGGCTCAGATTAATGGTTTTCTTACTACTCCTTGCCTATGGTATTCCATTTTCCATTTCTATCCTTTGCACTTTCTGTCCCCCAAAGCTGAAATGCCTTACCTTGATCTCTTAGAATCCATCATTTCCTCCAAGGCTCAACTCAAACACCATCTTTTGTATGAAGCCTTTTCTTATTCCTTTAGCTGCTATTGTCTTCTCCTAAAAAAATCACTTTTTAAAGCTTTAATAGTTTTTTTTTTATTTTTCCAAATACATGCAAAGATAGTTTTCAATATCCACCTCTGTAAAATCTTGTGTTCCAAATTTTTCTCCTCTTCACCCCCTCCTCCCTTCCCATGACAGCAAGCAATCTGATGTAGGTCAACATGTGCAGTTCTTGTAAGCATATTTCCATATTCGTCTTGCTATGCAAAAAAAAAAAAAACAGGCAAAAAGGGAAAATAAGAAAAAAAGACAAAAAGAGAATATAAGGAAGGAAAAAAAAAAACAAGAAACATACATCACCAACCAAAATAAAAAGGTGAAAATACTATGCTTTGATCCATATTCAGTCTCCACAGTTCTCCCATTGGATGTGGATGGCACTTTTCATCACAAGCTAAAAAAATCACTTTTTCATTAATTTGCATATATATATATATGTATGTATGTATGTATATCTGAGGAAACAATGTATGTACATTGTTTCCTCAGACTTTATAACCCCAGCAGCTAGCACAGTGCTCAGTCCATACTGGGCACTCAATAAATGTTTGATTATTTAATTTCTTTCATTTTCAAGAGAGTAGATCAAAAGCTGTCCTGTGTCTCATATGTATTATTTTCTTGAGTATAGGATCTGGACAACAACAAATTGACATTATAGATAAAGTACTAGACTTGGTGTTAAGAAGATCTGAGTTCTAATTTTGCCTTGGATATCTACTAGCTTTTTAAGTCTGGGTAAATTATTTATCCTAAATCTGCCTCAGTTTCCTTGTCTACTAAATGAAGGAGTTGAACTTAATATCCTGGAAGCCATTAAGTCTAAAATCTCTTCCAGTTTTAAATCTATGATCGTATGACATTTTTACTCACATTGGTGGTCATCTAGATATAAGATTTATTCTGTGATTCCTAACAAATTCTGGATGGTAGCCAAATGAACCATAAAGTTTTGATTTGGGAGGAATCTTCGAAAATTGGACCTAATTCATATAACCTCAGAGTCTACTGTTCTGGGGTATGGCTTGCATACAAGCATACATACATTTGATTTTTACAATAACCCTGCTGTGAAATAAATACTACAAATACAAATACTACAAATACTGTGAAATACAATACTACAATAAATTACTTACCTCGTTACAGATATGGAAACTGAGGTTGAGGGGTTAAGTGATTTGCCCACTTTTAGCCATTAAGTACAGTTGCTGGGATCTGAATCTTTATTTGTCCTGAATCTAGGTCTAATATGCTTCCTGACACACCATGCTGCTTTTCACTAGCAGTAGAATGAGGCTTTATTAATGTCTGCTATGGCTCTGCTGTTTCCTGAACAGAAGTAAGGCACTTTGGATCCTCAGATTATTGCCTGGGTCAGCTATGTGGCACAAAGCATAGAGCACTGGGTCTGGAGTCAGGAAGACCTGAGTTCAGATTCAGACAGATAATTATTAGATGTGTGATCCTAGGAAAGTCATTTAATCTGTTTGTCTCGGTTTTGTCATTTGTAGAGATAATAGCAGTACCCTCTCAGGATTGTTTTAAAGATCAAGTGATACAGGTCAAAAAAATAATTTAAAAATAAATCAATTAATTAAAAAACCAACCATGATACAGGCGTACCTGATTGCAGATTCAGTTCTGGACCACCACAATAAAATGGATAGTGCAATAAAGCTAGTTACATGAATTATTTTGGTTTCTCGGTTAATATAAAAGTTATTTTTGCACTATACTGTAGTCTGTATTATGTCTAAAAATGTATACACCTTAATTTAAAAATACTTTATTGATAAGAAATGCTAACCTTCATCTGAACATTCAGTGAATCAGTGTTTTTGCTACTGAAAGGTCTTGCCTCTGGTTTGATGGCTGTTGGTTGATCAGGGTGGTGGTTACTGAAAGTTGGGGTGGCTATGGCAATTTCTTAAAATAAGACAAAAATGAACTTTGCCACATGAATTGACTCTTCTTTTCACTTGAACACTTAAAGGGCATTTTGGTTTAATAACTGACCTAATTTCAATACTGTTGTGTCTCATAGAATAGGGAGGTTAAAGAGAGGGAAAGAGATGGGATAACTGTGGGTAGAGCAGTCAGAACACACATTTATCAATCGTTTGCTATCTTATATGGATGTGGTTTGTGATACACCAAAACAATTGAAATAGAAACATCAAAGATCATTGATCACAGATCACTATAACAGACATGGTAATAACTTAAAAGTTTGCAATATTGTGAGAATTACCAAAATGTGACATAGAGACATGATGTAAGCATACTATTGGAAAAATAACTTGTTCAATGCAAAGTGGCCACAAACCTTCAATTTGTAAAAAAAAAAAAAATGCAATATCTGTGAAATGCAACAAAGCATGGCTGTATAATAATTGTAAAGCCCTCAGCACAGTGCCCAATATAAATGTTATTTATTATTTTTATTATTATATTGAAGAAGAGAGAGGAGAAGGAGGAAACAAGCCCATTTAACATGCTCAAGAGTTCCCATGGCCCTGTCACTGGACAACTGAACCATCTGTAGATATGTAAGCAATCATAGTACATCATATTCTATTTAAACCATCACTGGTGGATGATGATTGACAGCTCAGCCAGCCAGTGATCTTAACTCTTTCTGGGTATCTGTTAAGTAGAGAATTCCTTTATATAATCCCACTTGGTTCCTCATTCTTTCTTATGGCTGCTTGGGTGCCAGACTTAGTGGTAGTTATTGTGAGGAATACTGAAGAACTGAAGAAGAAAGAGACTGAATTCTTGCTCTCAGGGAGCTTTTAGTCACATGGAAAAAGACATAAAATGTATTCACTTGTTCATCTCAAATTGGTGACTGAAATGAGATAGCATGTAAAGCACTTACCAATCTTTAAAGTACTATATAACTGCGATGATTATTTTGTTACTACAAGGAAATGGGAATGTATGTTTAAAGGACTTTTGAGTTGACTTTCCTATACACACCCCAATTCTTTCCTATTTTCCTATTTCTCTATTCATGTAAATAGAGTTGTGTGTTTGCACATGTGTCTATATGAGGGAATGTGAATGTGACCCATAAGCATACAAATATGTGTGTATATACACAAACATATGTAGTATAGTACATATACATACATGTACACACATACCTACATATCTACATACATACAGAAAGGGAAGGAGAGAGAGAGGGAGAGAGAAAGTGAGAGGAAGGGAGGGAGAGAGGGAGAAAGGGATGGAGAAAAGGAAAGAGGAAAGGAAAAAGGAGGAGAGGGAGGGAGAGAAGGAGAGGGAGAGAGAAAGAAGGCATCCCTTTGGAGGAATTGGTCAACTTCTTCCCTTTTATGTCTTCTTTACAAGATCTGAGTTCCCTAGAAAAGGAATAAATTTCTCTTATCTTAAATATTCCATTGACAAAGTCTTGGCCTGACACTGACTTAAGTTGCTGATTAGTTAGTTAGCCTGAAATACATCCTTGGACTTAACCTGGAAGAAGGGCTACAGAAATTCAGAGAATCTGACAGAAATAGAGAGAGAAATAGACATTATTAGATCCATGATTTCATTGGTAAAAGAGATAAGGAAATCTTTTTCTGAGAAACCTGCAGCCAATGTCTAGAATCAGATGTTAATTGACCTGCTCAGGGTCACCCAGTCTAGTTTGGAGGCCAACTTTTTAGACACTATATTCCATTGTAGGACAGATGTATGGGTAACCTCTCTCTGGAGAACTACAGAGAATCCTAGGAGAGAAAGAAATTGACCAAAAGAGATGGACCAAGAGGAGTAAGAAACATGGAAACAAGAGGAGATGCTACTGCTAAAAATGAGAATAATTTGGAAGAGAAAGGAACCATAGTGTGAAGAAACTAGTGGAATATAGCCTTCTGCTGGTATCACGAGTCATGTTGACTGACTAGATCCTGAAGGAAGATGATACCCACCAGAGAGAAGTTTTCTTGACCACTTGGTAATGGTGAACTATTTTCCCTTGACAGAGAGTTCCATCCATCCTATATAGTTCCACCCATATGGTGGACTATATAGGTCACCAGAGAACGTGAAGTTCACTATTCAGAAGGATTGCTTGCCCCTTTTTGTCCCTCCCCCCCCCCACAATCTTGAGCTCTTCTTTGTGGGGAAGCCCAATCATAGTGGTACTTTAAGTCTGGATAACTGCCTAGATCTCTTGGGAGGTAAAGGCTCAATGGATATGGAAGGTGAGTTGTAAATACTTATGGATTCATATTGTATCCTGCTTTCTAGAGCCCCCAAGTAGGGATGACAAAATGTACTGTTGTTTTCTAGGCCCCTCACACCGAGGTGATTAAGATATACCTTTCTAGTGGAGAAGTGATGGGGTAGAACTCCTCAGGATGGCGGAAAGACTCCAAGAGTCCCACCTTGTCACTTTTCCACTAGGAAGCAGGATATTTTAATCACCCCAACTTGGGGGCTCTCGAAAGCAGGACACAACAGATTCAGGTTAAATCCTTCATGTTGAGTTAAATAAAATCTGTCCTAGATTCAATGTTCTGTTATCTTGAATGCTTGTATGGGAGCTTAGGACTTTTTTCAATCATAAAAAAAAATTCTGATAT
Source organism: Sarcophilus harrisii (assembly GCF_902635505.1). Taxonomy (NCBI): domain Eukaryota; kingdom Metazoa; phylum Chordata; class Mammalia; order Dasyuromorphia; family Dasyuridae; genus Sarcophilus; species Sarcophilus harrisii. Next base: position 272,170,163 of record NC_045429.1, read on the forward strand.
TCACTTTAGAATTTGGTTCAGGGGCTAGAGAGAGAGCCAATTAATTAAGAAACCTTCAGTGTTGGACCCATTGATATGAGCCCAGAATTTCCAAGATCTGTATGTTGTCTTTATATCTGAGTCATTTCCTGTTGGGAATATTTATTATTCGTGTAGAATGCTTTTATATTGTACCCTTAATTCTATGTTTCCAGAAGGCAAGATAGATGTTGGAATATGGCCAGTGACTTATAGGATACACTGTACTTTTTGGAAGAGATTAGGAAAGTAGCTAAGAGGCATAATGGAAAGAGTGCCAGGTCTAAGTCAAGAAGATTTGAGTTCAAGTCCGACCTCAGATACTTTCTAGCTATATGACCCTGGACACTTAACCCTGTTTGCCTCATTTTTTTCATCTGTAAAGTGAGCTGGAGAAGGAAATAACAAATGACTCCAGTATCAATGCCAAGAAAACTATAAATGGGATCACAAAGAGTGAGATGTGACTGAAACAACTCAACCACAACCACAACACCAGGGAAGGGCAAGAGAGAACTACTATACCTCTTTCTTCCCCTCAATAATTCCATAGAATTGTGCCAAGGTTCATCTCTCAGAGAATCACAGTTTCTTAATATAATTAAAAAAAAAACTATTGAAGATGAAGTTAGAGGAGCTAGTTTTAAATCCTTGCTCTGCTCTTTATAATTTATGTGATCTTGCACAATCTACTTTCTCTCTATAGATCTCAGTTTCTTCCTCTACAAAATAAAACAAACAAAAAACAACTTGCTATAGAAGGTCTCTAAGATTTCCTTTAGCTCCAAGTCCTGGGATCCTATTAACTAATAACACTCCTGTTCCAAGCCATAGGAGTTCTTCTAAGTGACGTCTGTGACTATGTTCTAAGGAAGCAACTTGGGTGGTATAAAGAGTTCTAGAGCCAGAAGAGGGGTGTTCAATTCTTACCTCTGAAATTTGTGACCTATGTGACCTTAGGAAAGTCACTTAGAACAAGTCCACTTCCTCAACCTCAGTTTCCTTATTTATAAGATAAGGGATTTCCATTAGATAGTCTCTGATCTATAATTTGTGTATTCTACTGGTTGTGGCAAAAAATAACGAGAAATTGGGAGAAGAAAAGGGCAAGAGGGATTTGTTGGTGTTGGAGGGAGGCCTTTTAAATTGTTACCAACAGCATAAACAGGGTACAAAAGATCTTTTCAGTGTTAAAAAATCTTTAACCAAAGCAGGCCTGGGGGGAGTGGGGAAGAAAGGCCTTTAATCTGAGAGCCAACCTATCAAGCAAAGTGGTCAGAGGCTGAGTCCTGCTGCTCTGCTCTTTCTTATCTACTAAAAAATTCCTCAGATGTAGCTTAATCCCCTATTCCTGAGTAAAAATTTTTATTCATGTTCAGCTCAAACTATTCTGTGCCAAAGGAAACTTCACACTTAAGTCTTTCCTTTTATCATTTCAAGAATAAAGAAGGGTAGACAACACTAGACCCACTGGATACTATTGCTTTAGTGATTCTCTAAAATGTCAAACATCACTCTATAAGCAAATATTTATATAATCTATACCCTTTCCAAATTTTGATGACATTCACTAAAAGTCACAGGCCATCTGCTCCTTTGAAAATTGTGATAGGTTGTTATTTTGTTCCAAGATGGTAGAAACAAAACTAGATTAAGTTTAAGAGCATATTTTTGAATTTTTTGGTAATATCCTAAGTTTATTTGGTCTTTCAGAATTTAGAAAACTCTTCTGTAAGTGCGGATCATACAGATGTGAGCTATTGGAGTGCTCAAGTTGAAACAGAGCTCATTGCTTTAGTCAAGTAAACTCCTACTGTGCTGGGCACTATGGGGTTTATAAGAAAGGGAGAAGGCATGGTCCAAGGAATTTATAATCTCAATGGGGAGACTAGACACATATATGTATGAAAAAGAGAATAAGACATTATATATAATCAAGCACTAAACTTTAGGATGCAGACAAAGAGTGGTTCAGAAGTCTAGAGAAGGAAAGAAAAATCAGTACCACTCAAGGAGTCCAAAAAGGCATCAGGGAGGAAACAAAATGTGGGCTGGATCTTGATGGGTGGATATTTGAAGGGGATGGCTGGAGGGATGCAGGTATAATGTATGGGGTAAGAATATTATGGGAAGAGGGAAGAGCAAAAGCAAAGACTAGGAGGAGACCTCCTCTGCTCATGGTAGAGGCAGCATGGTATGGGAGCTAGAAGTCAAGTCTTAGAGTTGGGATGACCTGGGTTCAAATCCTGCTATGTGACCCAGGACAAGTCTTCTAATTTCTTGTGGTCCACAACTCTTTAAAACTGTAAGTTGCAGAGCAGGTGTGGACATTCATTGATATAGGGGATTTCTCACTAAGAATCATGCACATGTCTGGAAGGGGAAAAAAAGCCCAGACATTGAGCTGGACACTAGGACTGCAAAGATAAGGACAAAATACTACCTGCCTTCAAGAATCTTACATTTGAGGGGATATAATATGTATACAATGACTGGGATGTAACTATTGGTTTTATTTAGATACATGACACATAAATACTAGAAGCTGCCTTAGAGACAGAATACTTAGTATCACCTACTTATTATTATTATTATTATTGCAGATGAAAACACAGACTCAAGGAGATGAAGTGATTTTTCGAAGGTCACACTGCATAGAGTCAGTTATAGCAGCAAAGTCAGAATTAGAATCCAAGACCCCTTATTCCTAAACCATGGCTTTTAGGAGACATTAATCCCTGCTACATATACTCATAAAGGATCAAGTCCTTCATGACTGCTGAGTCCTCTTAAGCAGTATTGCTGCCAAGACTGATGCCATGGTCTTCAAACTCTCCGGCTCTATTTGTTCCACTCTGGCTAAGTGGAGGGAAAGAAAGAAAAGGAAGGGTTTTAGCTAGAGGGAAAGGAAGACAAATAAAATGAGAATAAGTAAAAATCGTTCTTATGTGGTAGATTTTTTTTCTAATTAAAGTTCAATTATGTTCTCAGATGTCAAATTGGAGATATGGATAGATTCTATCCTGACATGATAAATAATTCCTGGCCAGGAAACTTGGAAGAAACACCTTATTACCACATTTGAATTCTGCCTGTACTTTAGGGTAGCAAGAAGGATCAGGAAGCTAGCTGCTCTACGCAAGGACTTTAGAGGGAAGAAGAGAGACCTTGTCTGCCTATCTGTCTGTCTGTCTGCCAATTTCTCTCTTTTTCCTTCACTCCTCCTTTTCTCTTTTTCTCTTTTTTTGGTCAGTATATTTCCTATTTAGTTTTTATTTCTCTTTTCTCCTACTCTTCTCTCCTCCTCAAAAAACTGAGGTTGGGGGGGGAAGGTGGATGGGGACCTTGGAGACTTTCTATTGCTTTCCCATCTTATGAGAACAAGTTCAGAGAAGAGCAGTGATTGGCAAGGCTTACACAAAAGTAGGTAAAAAGTTGGGGTTTGAATCTAGACTCTCTGAATGAATCAAGATTCTTTCTCTTCTACCATGCTGCATTTACATCTTCACCTTCTTCATTGCTTTCTCCACATCTGCCTATATCTTTCTCTTCCTCTCTCTTCCTTCATGAGTACATAAGTACTTGCTGTGTGCATGCCTCTGTTTAACCAGGCTTTTAACCAAGTCTGGAGCATTTTTGATAGTAGCTTCATACAAAGAAGGAGCAATAATTTCAGATTGGTGGAGAGAATGATAGATTCAATGTTTTGTGTTTCCATAAGAAACTAATGGAATTGGTACCGGAGCTTCTTGAGGGTGGAGACATTTGAGTTTCTAGAGATTCTTCAAGAAATCCATGAAGAGAGAGAAGCTGCAAACATGTAGGGGAAGCCAGCTCCTTGGATTCAAAATTTCCTTGATTTCCAACATATATCTGCATGTGATTTTCATTTCACTATCAAGTTCATCCCTTTCTGAGATCAAACCAGTTCTATCTGGGAACTTCTTCAGAGTGGATCCAAGTAGCTAATTATATAAAAAAAAATTTAAGGGTTTCTTATGTATTGTTAGTTTTGGTGGGGGAGGTTTATGGGAATTTGGGTTTTGTTTTTTTTTTTTTTTTTTTTTTTTTTTTTTTTTTTTTTTTTTTTTTTTTTTTGAGATTTCCTCTTGTGTCTAGATAAAGAGCTTATTCTTTCTGGTACACATTTTATTATGTTCCAATTTGTATAACTTCTCTGATTTCTATTTGTTTGGATAAATGAGTTTATTCACTATTTGCTATTTATGATGGTCTTTTGTGCAATCAGTGGGAATCCTGGGAAGGAGCTAAACTAGAAAGTATAAGGTAAAGACTATTCCCCTCATTCAGGAAAAGAATACTCAGTTATGGCTTTTCTCCTCTTCCCCTCAAGGCAGAAATTGAAGCATCCCCTGGAAAGGGGTGATACAAGGGATTCCAGAGATATCTAACCATGCCTTCTGAGAACCACGTTTATATATTTAGCTAAAGAAGCTTGCAATTTAGTATAAATCTCGTACACTTGAAAATTGTTTGGTTAAATAGCAATATAATGTGATGTTTAACTGTCAAGAAAAGGTACCAATAATAAATGCTATAAGGATTTCAAAGAGAGGAGAGAAGGTTATGGAAGACTTCTTGAAGAAATATTTGAACATGAAGGATAGATGGGATTTACATAAAGGGTAGAACTGGGGAAAATGGTATGGAGAAGGATTGGGAAGAAGCTTAGAGTTTGGAGGACAACGAGAAGATTATCCTATATCTTTATTTTGGGGAATGAAATCATAAAATATTGGATATCAGGGTAGGAAGGGACCTTAGACAATATCTACTCCAGATCTCTCAATTTATATAAAAGGCCTAGAGAGGCAATGTACTTTATTCATACATTATAAAGGAAACTTGGACTTCTCAAGCAAGATAACAACTATCTTAAAAAAAAATGATTTTACAGATGAGAAAATTAAGACCCAGAAAGATAAATTGCCATGCTGAAAGTAATAAGGAGTAAATAGTGAGGTAGGTTAATATGTACTTGAACTGATAATTCCTTAAGAAGAAAATACCTCCTGTTGGAGAGAGGAAAATGGGATGACTGGCTCAGGCAGGAATATAAACCAACTTCAATTCCATTCAATTCGGTGGGTAGTTGTTAAGTATCTTCTAAGGACCGAGTACCAGGTGCTAGATGATATAGATATATATTTTTAAAGGAAGCAATCCTTGTTTTCAAGAAGCTTATATTCTAGCACATGTTTAATCTATATTAGATTCTTTATGGGGAGGGAAGGAAGGAGGGAGGGAGAAAATTTTGGAACTCAAGGTTTTGCAAAGGTGAATATTGAAAACTATCTTTGCATGTATTGGGGGGAATTATTTAAAAAAAACTCACATCCTACTAGGTAATTTGGGAGAACATCAGTAAAGTCTATTTGGAAAGGGAAGGAAATGGAATCTCAAACCACCAATAAATTTTTTCAATGAAGTTAAAAGAAAGATTGAAGAAAACACCAAAAGAACTATCCCTGAGTCAAAGGTTTGGGTTAATAAGCCTTCTAGAAAAGCAGCATGATAGATAAACAGAAAGAGATAGAAAGAGGAAAAATGGCAGAAAAACAGATAGAAAAAAAAATAGGATATGATGTACTATAGGACTAAAGAGATGACTGTATACAGCAGGAAAAAAGCTAATTCTAACATTGCTTTGCAGAGGGCCCAATGGACACCAGCCCAGCCACATCTTTAAGTGGTTGAGTGGAGAAGAGTTTCTACCCAAAGCCAAAAAGAATAGATCTGGAGTCCAGATGGGAAAGAGCTTTGTTTCTTTAGTGACTTCAGGGGCTGTGTCCAATCTGGGCTGTTCACGGCAGTAGGAAAGGACAATAACATTAAGGATTCAGGTTTAGGGAATGTACTTTTTGACTGCCAGGGATTACTTGAAAGAGACTATTTCTGACTAAATCACATACCAAACCATCTAAAGAACATGAGCAGGTGCAAAGTGTTATGATTTGTAATTAAGAAGTGTTGATTTTGTGTAGTACTTTTATGCTACTTCTTACCTATGTGATCTTGGACATTAATTGTGGGCCTCAGTTTCTTCAACTGTAAAATGAGAGGTTGACTAATTAGCCTCCAAATGACTTTGGTACTAAATCCTGAGTCTGTGAGCTAATAACTCATCTGTATAGAATTTCTACCCAAGATTACCAAATGAGAAAACTGTACACTGTGGCAGAACATTCATGCTGGATTGAAGTGAGCAGAATAAAGGAAGGGTGCCCATGAAAAGAAGAGAAAAGAACTGGGAAGCTGGTTTTAGAGAAGCTACCTACTCTGGGCCATAGAGAAAATTATTTCAGGCACATGGCAACAGTAAAGCCTATTTGGGAGCAGTTCTTGGCTGTGTAAGGGAGAGAGTTGCCCTATTTGGTTAGAGGGGAATAGGGGATGGAGTTTAGGACCTAGAGGGTCCTACGGGTACATGAAAACTCAGAAAGGTAGATAAATGGAGAACTGGGAACTGAAGCAGGGGGGCAGATGAACCTGGGGTGGCAAGCAGAAGGACTGCTCCCCATTCATCTGACACATGGCAATTATTGTTATTGTTATTATTATGAAGCGTCTTGCGGCTCCCAGCTCATCCTGGCCTGGATGGGCCCCCCTAATGGCTTCATAAATTCAGGCCATAAAGAGTAATGGGGGGAGACAAATGAGATAATTAGGAATAAATCTCAGCAAGGTCTCTATTCATCAGCGTCCCCCGGAACTGGCCAATCTTCCAAGCCATTAGCGTGGCCCCTAATTAATGCCAAGCTGGCTTAGTTCTAATGAGGCTCGAGGGGTATAACGGAACCTGGGTTGGTTGGGAAGCAGCTTCCCCCTCTGGCCCTCAACTACTGAGCATTGAGAGGTAACCAAATGACTGAGAGTCTGCCATTCTTTGTGTGTGTGTGTGTGTGTGTGTGTGTGTGTGTGTGTGTGTGAGAGAGAGAGAGAGAGAGAGAGAGAGAGAGAGAGAGAGAGAGAGAGAGAGAGAGAGAGAGACTGTCTTTGTGTATCTGTGTCTGTCTTTCTCCTCACCAGTTTTCCTGCTTCAAGGTCTGTCTGTGTCTATGTATTCCTTTGGGTCTCTGTCTCTCTGTGTCTTACTCTGTGATTTTTTTTTTCTTCTTTAGCTTCTGAAATATTCTTTTCTGAAACTGCCATTGTCCCCATTGTCTCAGGATCATAGATTGAATCCCAGAAGAGACTTCAGAGACCATCTAAACAACCTCCCAGCTAATATAAGAATCATATCCCTTGAACACTTTCAATGACAGGAAGCTCACTGTCTCACAAGGGAGTCTATTCTATGAGTGGATAACTCCAATAATTAAGTTCTTCCTTCTATTGAACTGAAATATCCCTGTGACTTGTTCTACTTCTTTCTATGTTCTGTGGAAATCTAATCCTTTCTCCCTAAGCATTTGCAGGTAGCTTGCATGTACTTCCCTAAATCTTCTCTTTTTTGAGGGATTAGAAATTAGATATGACTTATTGATGGAACTAAAACGATTTAGCCTAGCAAAAAGAATACTTGGTAAAGGGCACATGGGGAGTGAACATAATGGCTGTCTTTAGGTATTTATAGTTGTCATATACAAGAAGAGTTGTTTTTCTTGGCACCAGAAGGCAGAACCAAGAACTACAGATTGAAACACCAAAAAGGAAGATTTTGTCTCTACACAAATAAAAAACATCTTAATAATCTCACATTTAGAACTGTTCAAGAATTGAATGGGCTACTCCAAGAGTAATAGTGAGTTTTTCCATCACTGGAGGTCTTTTCCCCCCAATAATACTAAACTAAAGATAGTTTTCAACATTCATTTTTTAAGACTTTGTGTTCTAAATTTTTTTTCTCTCCTGCCCTTACTTCCTTCTTCCCCAAGAGAGCAAGCAATCTGATATAGGTTAAATATGTTCATTTTTTTAACATATTTTTAAACATATTTCCATATTTGTCATATTGTACAAGAAAAATCAGATCAAAGGGGGAAAACATGAAAAAGAAAGCAAACAAACAAAAAATGAAAAGACTATATTTCTATTCATATTCAGTTTTCATAATTCTCTCTCTGGATGCAGATGACATTTTCCACTGGAATTGCCTTAAATCACCTCATTGTTGAGAAGAGTCAATTCCACCACAGTTGATCATCACAAAATCTTGGTGTTACTGTGTACAATGTTATCCTGGAACTTCATTCAGCATTAATTTATGTAAATCTTTCCAGATTTTTTCTGAAATCAGATTGTTCATCATTTCTTATAGAATAATAATATTCTTTGTCTTCATATAACATAACTTATTCAGCCATTCCCCAGTTGATGGGCATCTATTCAATTTCCTTTTCTTTGCTACTACAGAAAGAGCTCCTACAAACATTCTTGTACGTATGAGTCCTTTCCTCTTTTTTATTGTCTTTTTGGGATACAGACCACTGAAGGTCTTTAACTAGAACCTGGATGTCCATCATTTTATTCCCCTTTGTGAAAAGGATTCTTATCCAAACATAGATTTTACTGAATGACCTCTAAGATCCCTTTCAAATCTAGAATTCTTGTGATCTCTCCTTTGGGGTACACCACTAGAAACTTTGCTACAGGTCTTGTTCTATTCATTAATCAGTGTTCTTTGGATATATTTTTCTTTTCTTTTCTTTTCTTTTAATTAAAACAAATTTATTTTCCCTCCATCCCATGGGAAAAAAAGCAAAAAAAAAAAAAAACCTTGTAAAATCAAATCCAAAGTCAAGCAAAACAAATTTCCTCATTGGGCATGTCCAAAAAACATATCTCATTCTGCTTTGATGGAATTATCCAAACAGCAATAAGCATATTCAATTATACTATCATCCAGCCTATATTTTTCAATTTTATTTCACCACAAGGAAATTGCTAAACAAAAGCAAACCCAAAATTTGTTAAATTATTTGTTAGAATCTAGATATTCTTTGTTTGTGGCACTCCCTTGATCTGTTAGACCTAAGATCAGAGAGTGAAAGTGGTAGGGGACTTTAGAGATCATTTAGCTTAAAATCTTCATTTTACAGATGAGAACTGAGACTCAAAGAGGTGCCTAAGGTCATTCAGTTAGTCAACAAACATTTATTAAGAGTTTATTATATTCTAGGCACTCAGTCAAATCGTGAGGATACAAAGAAAGGGATTATTTAGTCCCTACTATTAAGGAGACCACAATCTAATGATTGGACCCATAGTAAGTGACAGAAGCAGAATTTGAATCCAGGTCCTCTGACTTCAGGTGCATTCTACCATTCTATTTCTAGCCCTGTAACTTGGAAAAGAAAAGGAACATGGGGCTAGCCAAGCACAATTTCTTAGTGAACTTCTGCTAGCTCCTATCAATAACCAATTTCTTTTCTCATGAATCATTTCTGCAGTAATGTGTTGTAGGATTTTTTTTCCCCATGGATCATTTGACTAGTCTGTAGCTTCTGGGATCAGTCTTTATCTCCTCTTAAAAAGTGACACTTTTGCCCTCTTTAACTTTCCAGTACCTCTATTATTTTCAGTAATTTCTAAGGATCACCAAATGATTCTGAACTTCTATCTGCTGATTTTTTCAGTTCCCTGGTGTGTTGTTTGTTTGCAGCAGGATTCTTCTTTAAACCTCCCTCTTCCTGTGACTACAGAGGAATTGCCCTTTGGATTTTTGACTGAAAGCAATTCTCCAGGAGCCCATGACTTATAGTTTCTTTTTCTCCATAGACTTTATTGCTTTAATTCCAGCTTTTTGGGGGACAACATTTCATTAACAACTGGAAAGCTCCCCTTCCTGGCTACTCTTAGTAGGTTATTGGCAGGAGCCTTATAAATCTTACAAGACTTAAATTATGGTAAAAGGATAAGGTTGGGCAGAGCCTTCTTCTGATATATCTCTTGAACTCCTCTGCATCCCACACCCCATAATTAGGCTAATTAGAATCACCTCACCTAAAAGTCTTCCCTTCTTCTTCCACAACCCTTTTGGCGTTTTACCAGATATCAAAGTGAGAAGAGGTATTGTTGTTGCTGTTACTGTTTGTGCTTTGTTTTCAAAGAGGACCATGACATCTGGGAGGTGATAATATGACATGCAAGTGAATTGAATTTGAGTGAGAGAGGGTTGTGTAAGGTCACCTGCCTCACTTTTTCCTCTGGAGCTATCTGGGTCCAGTGGTCAGATATAGATCAGGACAACTGGAGAAGGCCCTGAATGCAGTGGGAGACCTCGGTCTTTTTAAGATAAGGTCTTTAACAGGTCTTGATTTGACTGAAACAATGCCCAACCAGTGATTAGGGCTAGGTAAGAAATGAGGCAGAAAATGGCCTCTTTTACCTGGTCAAAAAAGAAAGGAAGGAAGGAAAGAAAGAAAGAAGAAAGGAAGGAAGGAAGGAAGGAAGGAAGGAAGGAAGGAAGGAAGGAAGGAAGGAAGGAAGGAAGGAAGGAAGGAAGGAAGGAAGGAAGAAAAGAAGAAAGGAAGGAAGAAAGGAAGGAAAAAAATCCCATTCTAGGAGGGGAAGCCCCTCAAAGTATCTGGTCAAAACAGAAACAATTGTTATCTACATTTCCTCTGAGCCAATCAGGGCCCAAAAAAATGACCAAGTGGGGCTTGTCTTGACTCTATTGGGGTCAAATAATGAAAGTTTAAGTGATTTGGATTTAAGACTTGATCCTGGTTTGTAAACCCTCAAGATATCTTTCAAGGTTTTAGCAATTAAAGTTTTCATTCCTTTGGGCAGAAAATCTTCAATTAAGGATATGATACTCTATATGGACAGAGGAAAGGGAAGAGAAAGAAGAAAGAAAAAAAGGAAAAGAAAGAAAAGAGCTGTGTTGTTCAACTGGCCAGTTTTAATGAATCCCTAGTGGGTCAACTCCTACTCCTACTCATAGAGGTTGTTGTTATCCTTTGTTCTTGAAGAGAACAATGACATCAGAGACTTGATGCCATGGAATGCAAGTGAATTGAATTTAAATGAGGCAGAGCTGTGCAAGGTTCAATAGCAAGATATAGAACAGGATGACTGAAGATGGCCTTGGATCATAGATGAGGCAATTGAAGCTGGGAGAGTTTAAAAAATTTGCCCCTGATCATCTACCTAATAAGTGGTGATGCTGGAATTTTGCAGAACTGTCTGTAGGTTCTACATCCTACCCTCTTCTAATTGCACCATGTTGGCTCTCTGATAGGAATTCTATAGGACCTCATCCTCAACAAGGAAGGAAACTCTTGACCTATGTCATCTGCAGAGAACATTCTCCATCACAATGGCCAAGATCTTTGGCAAACATGTCTTCCTGTTCAACATGTTGCTTCTTACTGATATCAAAAGACAAAATTAAATAAAAATGTATATAAAGAATTTTTAAAACCTTAAAGTGCTATATAAGTGTTAACTAGCTCTGAAGTTGCATTTATCAAAGGACTTTGTATTATTTTAATATATGGAAGAAAGTTCCATAGTGCAGTGGATAAAGAACCAGCCATGGAGTCCAAAAGACCTGGGTCCAAGTCTTGTTTCGTACCCATACAAGTTATGGGACTCTGAGTAAGTCAATTAATGCGTCTAGCCTGTTAACAGAGGAGCTGCTTGTTCTACATTCACTTAGCTAGGCAAATGGTACAGTTGCATGATCTTGGGTAACTCATTTAAAGTCTATGAGCTTCATTTTCTTATCTGTAAAGTGGAGATTATAATACCATTAACCTTACAGAGCTGTTTTTAAAACCCATTGGAATAATGTATGTGAAGTATTTTGCAAATCTTGACAAAGCACTATATAAATGCTAGCTATGATGATGGTGGTGGTGAAGTTTCCACAAAAATATTTCCTACACTCAAGAAGTCATAAATCTGGGTGCACCTTGGAATCACAAGAAGACCCTTTAAGGCTATATTTGCTCTACCTAGACAAATACCTTTTAAAAATTTGGTCATCCAAATTTGGAACTATGTTTTAGAATAATTTCACGATTAACCTATATTGGATTGTTTGCTGTCTAAGTGAGGGAAGGAGAAAATTTTGAAACACAAGGTTTTGGAAAGGTGAATGTTGAAAACTATTTTTCCATGTATTTGGAAAAATAAAAAGCTATTACACAAAAAACCAAAATTTGTTCATTAACAGTATCCTCTATTCTCTATGACTGAAAAATGCAGTCTATTTGAAGAAAACTGACAGTGAAAGTTTAATTGTTTTCTTTTGCATATGCTGATGCCATAGCAAGGTAGGATACTGAACCCATTCCTTGTTTTGGTCCAGGAATGTGATTTGGATTTTGGTTTGAGTTAAGTTCTGGGGAATCTAGCTTCTAATGGCCAGGGGATGGTGCTTCAGTCCCTGTTCTTACACTCTCTGGCTCATTCAATCCCCATCTAAGCTCCTGGGAACAAACTTGCCTATAACTTAGGTTACAGCTTATATGTAGGATTTCTTCCCCCACCCCCCAAAAGGGGAATTTAAAAGATATCTGATGTATAAAATGAATTGGGAATGAAACAAGCAACTTATTCATATATACAAAAGAAATGCTAAACATAAAAAATTCATAGAGAATGACAAAAGAGATTCAATCATCTAACATGACTAATTACAATCTTCTGAAAACCTTATACATAAACTTCATCAGAAAATAAAATAGTTTTCAGGACTGCTAACTGGGCATTTTACATTTCATTTCAACTCTATATTGTTGAAATAATTCTAGGCACATGTATTCCGATAAAATGTTCAAGTTTAAAACATCTCTCTTCTTGTCAGTGGTCATCCTTTCCTACAGCTCTAGAGCAGTTTCCAGATTCCTTCTCTGCCACCATTCAGTTCTAATCCAATGGTACCCAACACCTCTGGAACTCTGGAACTCGGTGTTCTCCAAGCCAGGAAAAATCCATTTCAGAATACTTAGTCAGTTAATATTAGGAAAGAACAAATACAAGGTCAGAAAAGGGAGCCAGGAGCCCTGGTCTAAGTTCACAAGAAATGCTAGAGTGGAAAAATCCAGCTCTTCATTACCTTGGAACATATAGCCAATATATAGCCCTTGGAAGTCTCAGAGTAATAATGATGATACTTGGAAAGCTAGAGGAAGAGAACTTGAACTGGAAACTGATGACGCCTCCTGCACCATTGTTACTGTCATGGGGTTGGAGAAATCCAAGAAGCCACTCTAGGTTTGCATGTCATATCAAAAGACAAAGTCCTTTCAACATGCTCCAGAGGTTTAACCCTTATCCCTAAGGAAGTGAGGTAGAAAGAGGTTTACAGCAACAAAGACCAGGAGTAAGTGGGATAGTAAGAGGGTCATACAGAAACAAAAAGAAGAGAGAAGGAAGAGGAGAAAGGGGAGGAGGAGGAGAGGAGAAAGAGGAAGACGAGGAGGAGGAGGAGGAGGAAGAGGAGGAAGAGGAGGAAGAGAAAAAGAAGAAGAAGAAGAAGAAAAGGAAGAAGAAGAAGGAAGTAGTAGAGAAGAAGAAGGAAGAAAGAAAGAAGAAGAGAAAGAGGAGGAGGAGAACGAGGAGAAGAATGTTCAAATTGACTCTCAAATGGTCCCACTTATTAGAGAAAATTTTGTTTGGCACGCCAGTCTCATTCTGGCAGTAATTAGCCCTCCCTCAAAGCTTGGAGGCAGCATGATATTTTCGCTAGTCATCACACTCTCTCTGAAGTCAGAAAATCTAAGCTCAGATACCTAGATCTCCCTGACCATTCAGTTATGTATTCTATAAAATGAGGGTAATTGGACAATATGATTTTTAGATCCCTTCCAGCTTTAGGTATATGATCCTTAAATCAAATGATTATTTCTCTTGAGATGGGGGGGGGGGGAGTCTGGTTTCACTGATTTCTAACACTTATGATGATTCCCAAATGTGGCTCTCCCTTTAGCTCACATTTGCTGCACATCTATGAGCTAGAAGTAGGGCAGTATATCATAGGATAGTGGGAAGGCACTGATTTACTGGACTGGGGAAATTTCAGCTGCAGGTGACTGTGGTCTCTGGGATTCAAGACTTGGACAAAGTCTTGTCTCCTCTTGAGTGTAACATAGATCATTAAGTCAAGTTCAAAGGTAATCCATAGCCTCACTTTGGGTGAAGTTTTGCTCATGGTCATCAATTAGGGAAAAGGATGGAAACTGTACCTGTAATTTCATTGGTACAGGAAACACTGTGCCATCTCTCCATCATCAGCAGAAAGAAAGGAGAAGGTACACATATCTCTGTATACTAGGGGAATGTCCACAATGTCAAACAAGTAGTCTGGGCTAGATATTGACCAAAAAAATGTAGATAAAAGGGAAAAGTACCATTTAAAATTATAACATTATGTGTTAAATCCTTAAGAATTAGTCTATCAATTGCTCTTATTCCCCTTCCTCCTTTGGCTATGACTGGCTTGCCTACCACTTTACCCCTACCAGATTAGGGACTCAGGTTCACATTGTTTTCCAGAGCCCCTGTTCACTGCTTTAATTCCCATTGTGTCTTGGCTATGGCGTGGCACTGCCATGTTGGATCTATCTATAATACTACTTATGGGGAAATAGTATTCCATGGCATTTATATTTCATAATTTCTTCAGCTATTTCTTAATCATCAGCACATATTTTATTTCTAGCTTTTTGTCATCACAAATAATACTACTACAAATATGCTTGTACATATGAATCTTTTCTTGTTAATAACCTTCTTGAGTACAATCCTGTTTGTGGGGTATCCAGATCAAAAATCATGTGTTATGTTGTAATTTTGCTTCCATAATCCCAAATAATTTCTCAGTCAGATCGCTTTACCCAAATTAAATTCATTTACTTATTTTTCTATAGATTGTCCCCTATATTGAATTTTTCCATCTTTTCCCCCCTTCTGGACAGTTTAATTGTAGTAAGTGATAATTTGCATTTTTCTGATTTTTAGGAATTTTAAACATTTTTTTTTCAGAGAATTGCTTCTCCCCTCCCCCAGGAGTTTCTTTTCTTTTGTTTAATGAACCTTAGATTGCTAAATACATTTATATCTAAATCTTACTTATCTAATCTATTTTCAAATTTTTTACTTAATAATTTTGATAAATATTTATTTGTAATATTTTAGATTTAGCTGTGTTAAATATCTCTTTTTCCTACTTTGAAAAAGTTTTCATTGATATTCCTAAATTTGTTTTCAAGTGGTGTTCTAGTTTTCTCAGTAGTTTTTGACTAATAGGTACTCCTCTCCATTGCTCCCTGATACGCTGCACCATTTTCTATTGCTTCTCATTCTTATTTATCTAGTTCATTTTCCTGGTTTATATTTCTATTTTTTAAAACAGCACAAAATAGTTTTTGTTGTTGTTGTTGTTGTTTTTGTTTTTTTCTAAGGCAATTGGGGTTAAGTGACTTGCAGGGAGTGTATTTGAGGTCATATTTGAACTCAGATCCTCCTGACTTCAGAGCTGGTGCTCTATTCACTGCACTACTTAGCTGTCCCACTAAATAGTTTTGATCATTATTTCTTTTAATGTAGTTTGAACTCTAGTAACGCTAATATTCTAAATTTGCTGGATGGTTCAAAAGAAGTTCACTTTGGGATTATTCCTGAAACCCAGTGTCAGGTGGCAAAGCAAACAGAGTGCTGGACCTGAAATAAGGAAGACTTGAGTCCAAATTCAGTCTCCAACACTTTCTATTTGTATGTTACTTAACTTCTATCTGCTTACATAAACTTAATTGTAGAATGGCTATGATAATATCTACCTTCTAGAGCTGTTGTGAAGCTCAAATGAGATAGAATAGAAGATTAATAAATGTTAGTTTCCTTCCTCCCCACCCATAACCCTATGGTAAGTAGGAGAAAATCAAAGAATCATATAATTTAAGGCTTTAAGGATCTTTAGAGGTCATTTCATTTTAAAGAGAATCTAGAGAGTGACTGGGGCCATAGCTTGCTGTCCTGATTTTTGTCCCATTGGACTTCAGTAACCCAGGAAGAAAGAATGAGACTGATGATTTTATACAACTCTAGCTCACTTAAATTCAATTTTTGTACAAGTCAAGATATCACCCAGAGATGTCTTTGGTTCTCTTCAAAACAAAGGACAAGCAACAACAACTAGTGGACTGGGAGAGGCAGGATTGGAACATACTTCACTGGTTCTTTCCCAGTGGGAATGTGATGGCCAAAGACAAAGTGGCTTGATATACCTTGGGGAGAGTCAGTTTATCTATTATAGAGCTAAGAGGATAATTATTATAGAGCAAAGGAAAAAGAGCCCGCCCTTGTCTTTTGGTTGAGAATCACCCTTCTACCCCCTAGTCTTCATTTTTGTAGCATCAAGGGCCTAAGCAATAAGGAAAGTACATCAGCACACCTGTACTGTAATTATTGGATCATAGAACTGTTAAAACTCAGAGAAAGTTTTCAGATATAGTACAATGGTCTCTTTATAATGATGAGAGAAATAAGGCCATAGAGGGGATCTGACTTGTCCAGGAAAAATGACTGAGTCAGTGTTAGAGCTGGGACAAAAATCCAGGTTTCCTAACTTCCAGCTCAATTCTTTTTCCCTTTCACTACACTGTTTTGATTATTGATTGACAGTGTATACCAGGTGAATATACCAGAGAGGAGTGAGAGAAAAGATGCCCCAAGTTATACGGTACTTTGTAGGCTTCAGCTTAGAATCCAACATAATTATCTGGACTCTACCTTCAAAGGCTATTTGAGGGCTCAGGATGGGTTGTGATGAATCTGGGGGCAATACTCACAGTGGGTGAGTATGGTTCCAGAGAGAAGTAGGACCTGGAATGGGGGTTAAGTTCAAGAATGAAATTTTTAGGGGTCAACATTATAAATCATCTTTTGAATCAGCAGGATCTCCAAAGCCCTGAAGTCTGGAATAGTTTATTATTATGACACTTATGATACACAGAGTCCTTTTTCTGGTGCCCTTGAATCATGTAGTTTGGATGCTGCTATCTTTAAGCTTGCAGAAGGAAAGAGAATGTATCACCACGCTCATTTTCTAGTGTATATCCACATGGATTTGTCTATATGCGGCTACCATATGTATAAATGTCTCTGGGGTCTCCTCCAGCCACTTCTCCAAGGGAGACTTTGATTCCTTCCAGGAGGGAAAGCAAGTGATTGGAGCCATGAAGCCAGTTCTGCTCTACTCAGAGAGGGAACACAGGGCTGGAATTACATCTATTCTCCCCTCCTGATACTGTCAGCCTAGGGAAAAAATAAATTTTATATTTAAATCATTCTCCTGATCCCTTTTTTGGGGAAGGAGTGCCCCATATTATATCCAGAAGCTTGACTCCCCACCAAATCCCTGTCACACAAAGATTATTATCCATCACTTGCAAATAAACCCATTTATTTAAGTCAATAGCAAACATTAATCAGAGAAATTATACATATGAGAATATATCAAACAATATACAGAGTGAGTGAGCTGTTCCCCTAGGAGTAATATATCTCAGCTTAACTAATGTCACCCAAGTGGAAAGTCCCCAAAGTTCTAAGGAAGCAAGATAGGAACAATGACACGCTTAAGACCCCAATTCCCCTGCACATTGGCTTCTTTGAAATTCACTGGGAAGAGACCAGAAAGAAATGTCTTCTACTGAGACTGGAAGTCAGAACTCAGATCTCTCCTGTATCAAGCTCTAGGTAGCATTGAGTAATAGCATTGAGTAATCATTCTTTACAGAAGAGAATCTCAGGCAAATAGTCTTGAGTCCCAGGTTACATTCCTCTTCTGGGCTGAAACTTCTTGCAGTCTCTTGCAAAATCAATTGGACTAGCCTATACATGGACCTATAACATACAGAATAAATAGTGCTTTAAAGCAACGAGGATGATTTTCTTGGTGCCCCAGGTAACCAACTTATGCTATCAATGAAAACAAAATACAACAAATGTGTATTAATAGTACATGCAATAGATATGGCACTATATATAGCATCTCCTGAGAGGTTACTATAGAGACAACATTCCTAACTATATCTAGGACATAATACATACACATCTCAAAAGTACGTGCATATTCACTGTGCAGTACAATTAATCATAAACAACCAAGCATGGCAACAAAACAAAGCTAGTTAATTGCAATAATACTATTAATAAGTATATTAAAAATACAGCATAAATACAAACAACAGATAAGGATATAGCATGAACATGACACAAAAGAGTCAAATAAACGGAATAACAAAACAAAAAACAAGGATATTCAAACATTCAGTAACAGATGGACCAATAAACATATGTAATTGCATATAAAGCACATTTTACATGAGCAATCTCCAATAGTCACCTAGATAAATGTATTGCTATTTCTTTAAGTTTACTTGAAACACTATAATTTAGTTTAATGGTTGGTCTAATTATCTTGTTACTGACTGATTTCTCTATTTTGATTCCTGAGTTAGTAGTTGGTACGGGGTCACCATCAGGATCATTACAGATTTAGCTGTTTACATTAGGGCTGGCAGCAGAAGCAGGCTGGGTATCCATATGTACATGGTCTGTGGGTTGAATCTGTACCTTTAAGAGTCCCTGTAGTAGTTCTGGGCAGGAAAAGGGGATCGATCAATCAATCAATGAATGAACATTTCCTAAGTGCCTTTTATGTACCAGGCACTATGTTAGGCACTAAGGATACAAAAGGAGATAAAAGAGAGTCCCTGTGTTCCAGGAACTTAGAATTTAGTGGAGGAGACAACATCCAAACAAATATATACAAATCAAGTTATATACAGGTAAGTGGAAAATAATTAATAGAGGAAAAACATTAGAATTAAGAGAGGTTATGAAAGATTTCCTGTAGAAGATGGGATATTAGCTGAGATTTAAAGAAAGCCAGGGAAGTCAGTAGGCAGAATTGAGGAGATGGATTTGGGTTCAATTTTCCTGCCATGTAATAAGACACCTGGGCTCCTTCACTGAGTGCATTTTTTTCAGCACCCATACTTGGCCAGAAAATGTTTGTACAACTGGCAGACAGTCTCATTTTCCCAGTCTTCACTGAGACAAGTATTCAACTAACTCTCTTATGCACAGTAGGTGGTTGTAGTTAATAGTCCTGGTAGCATACCTTCTATTCTCTAGGGATGTTTTGTAAATAAGCAAATTGCCAAGTCTCTCAATAATTTTTTAAAACATTGTCTATGTTTTATTGTATTTTTATTTGTTAAACATACCAATTACATTTTGATCTGATGAATGGGGAGAGAGGTAGGAGGTAAGAAGCCCACCCTGGAATATTGCCAATAAAGTTAGACATTTCTAGTTTAGAGAACTCCCAGCTAGCAAAGACCCTCTATCATTCTTCTTTAATTTGTGATCTTAGAGAACTGCTTGCGGTATTGAGAGGTTAAATGATTTGCCTCTCAATAACTTTGTATGAGTTATCTTGTATGAGCTACCATATAAGTCACTCAAACACCTTTTATTCTCCAAATGAAATATCTGAATTGTCTACCATATGGCATTTTACTTGAATGGCCAGCCTAGGGATTTGATCAGAGTCCCTCTAGGAGACTAAAAAGTTTTCCATTTTCCATTGACCATCAGAAGTTGCTCAACTTATAAATTAGACTAGTCTTCTAGTTTGTGGCTTCAAGAAACAGTATTCTCTGGGTCAAAAATTAAGTTGGGGATTAAAATAAAATATTACTCAAAATGTTGATAAATGAAATACACAGTATCTACACAGTTTTTGAGTTCCTACCCCATCTAACTGGGTTTTCCCTTGTTGGATCACAAATCCCCTCACATCCACAGAACTCAGATACTTAATATATTGAAATAATAGTTTATTGAGCCTAGCAGCAATGAAAAGAAATAGGTCATTCACTTCTTTATGGTGCTATCTGCTTCCAGTCATCTCCTAACTCTCTTCTGAAATGTCTTCTTAATTCTTCAGTGGTGGAAGGTGTAAATTGCCTAATCACTTGTATCCTAGACCAGGGAAAGGAATAAAGAAAGAACAATATCTATGTATGTTTAAGAATCTGTCTTTGAATCATGGGCTATAACCAGCAAAAGCAGGGGAAAGAGTATTGAGAAAAATCTCTCTTCCCTGCCATTCAGCACAAATCAAAATAATTGCCATTCTGGGTACTTGAAATCATTTGTGTCATGGATCCTATATTCATCTTCCAGAATTGGGTTCTCCTCTGCAGTGATGTCTTTAGCAGTCTTGGTTACTGGCTAATAAACTTGGGCTTTATAAATAGGGATATTTATATCCCTCTCTCAGAGTCCTACCCAGGTCCCATTATCCATAGGACAATCAGTAAACAAGAATTTTAAGGGTTGCAGAAGGGAGGGAGGAAGTCAAAAGTATATTCTAGCATCCAAATTGTGCATCGTTCTCTTGTACCACATAACTTTTTGCTTCTTAGTCCCCTTTCTGTGTTAAAGAAGGACCATCTCACTTTCCAGTAATTAATGAATTCTGTGTTATTCTGTGAAAACTTTTAAGATCCTCTGGTTACTACAGTGATGAAAAAGTGATTATGAAACATCAGCTACTTAACCTTGTTAATATTGTCCATGGAGTTTTCTTGGTAAAGACACTGGAGTGGTTTGCCATTTCCTTCTTTAGTGGATTAAGACAAATGGCCCTTAAGTGATTTGCCCAGCATTCTATTAACTGACCTGATTTTTAAAATTAAGAACCAGTGAGTTCTGAGAACTCCAACACAGTTTAATGTATTCTCTATCTCCTTTCTCCGGACTCTCTGAAGACACTTCTTATTCCTGTATGTCTGTGGCCTAGTAGTTAGTCCCAGCCAGGACTATAAATTAGTAAAGGATGAATAGATATTTATCCTCAGAGTACCCATATCTAGAGCACTATTCATCTTTCTCTATGGTTGCCATTGTTTCTGTACTTTAGTCGGGGCACTATGTAGCAAAATAGCCCCCAGGTCTACCTTCCCAAGAGTCACCATGGAACCTTTCTCCTAGAGCCTACTTCCTTCCCAGGTCTCTGGAGGGCTAAGAAATGGAAGTATATCACATCTCTCTTGGTGCAGGGCTAAGAAATGAAGGAATATCTCATCTCTCTTGGTATACATGAACCATTATTATCTTCTGAACCACTGCAGAGTAGAATGCAACTCCAGCTTTTTGTTTATTTTGTCTTGTTTTTTACCTAAGTAAAAAAAAAAAAAAATCCTAGTTATAACTTTACACCCATCCCAGAAACAGCTACTGGTCCTGGGCTCTTGAGATGAAATAATTGCAGAAGAGGAGTCCTTGGAAAGAATACACTTTCTGTGAATGAGGGGGAGAGAACCCTTAGCATCCTGGTGAGGAGTCAGAGTTCCTTGAACTCCTTGCTGTTACCTCTGTCCTGGTCCTAGAGAAAAGGAAAAGTAGTTTTTCTCTTTTACAATTTCCCTTCCTGTCCTCATTTCCCAAGATAACCAGTGCCTTGTAAGCCAATCAATAGTTAAGGTAGAGTGAGAGAGAATCATAAAGCTGAGGTGGCCAAAGATCGGGGAAACTCTTAGAAGGATAATGAGCTTAAATAATGAATACATCAAAGACTGAGCTTATATCTGTTAAAGCTGAATAACTGATGAAAGGATAGACCAATATGCATTCTTTTTGGTCTTGTCCTTCATGAGGTTCTGATTTCCTTTTTTCCCTTGGACTTGTGAAACCCTAAGAATTTCCTATCAGATTCAGCATAATGAATCATAGATCTACAGTTAGAAAGAACCTTAGACCATAGCTAGTAAATAACTGAGTTTCAATTTGAATTCAGGTCCTACTGATTCTAGAGCTGTCATTCTAGCTATTGGTGGAGTGGATACAGCACCAATCCTGAAATCAGGAGGTCCTGAGTTCAAATTTGATTTCAGACACTTAACACTTCCTACTGTGTGACCCTGGGGAAGTCACTTAACCTCAATTGCCTCAGCAAACAAAACAAAACAAACAAACAAACACAGATCTGGCTAAGTTTCTCCTTTACTCATGAATACCAGTGTCTGCCCATAACCTCCAGGATCAAATATACAGTCTTCAATGAGGTTGCCCCATTCCTATCTTTGTAGTCTTTTTATACCTCACCCTTTATTCTGTGGTTCAGTTCCTCATATAATACTCCATCTCTGGATTTCATGCATTTGCACAGAATTGTAGCTTCCTCCTCCCCAAACTCTTGAAGACTTTCTTCCTTCTCTTCTCAACCTCCTGACTTCCTTCAGGCCCCAGATAAAATCCCAGCTTCTGCAAGAAGACTTATGTAATTGCTGCTTTCCCTATGTTGATTATCTTCAGTTTGCCTTGTCTATATCTTGTTTGTATATAGCTATTTTCATGGTGTGTTCCTATTTAGACTGGGAAAGCAGGAATGCTTTTTTTGTATCCCCACCACTTAGCCAGTGAGTGACACACAGTAGGTACTATATAAAAAAATTGTTATTGACTTGAACTCATCCTACTTATGCAATCATCCAATATATTCCCAAAGCTTCCAGATCTGCAGGCTAGGCCATAACCAGGCTAAGGTTATTTGCCCAGTAATTATCAAACATCTCTGAAGTTCAGAATTACGAGCTTTTTTTGAAATTCTTAGTTTCTTTTATTGGTCCACACAAATGAGTGGATGAGAGAAAGCTGAAGTAGTCAATGGCCTGCGGCAAATTTATTGTCTCTGTTGGATTTCAGATGTTTTCCTGCTTTTTTCATATGCAAATAAGCTATTAAAAGCAAGTTGCAAAGTAATCCACTCAAATCTGAAAGCTCACCTTTTACTAAGTGCTAATGGAGTCCACACACAACCTTGTAGAAAGAATATACAGCGGATTTTTTTATTTTAATTTTTATTATGAGCTGAATTAAAAAAAAACTATAAACAAAGTGGATCTTAAGATAGAAGACATTTAACTAAGGCAGAATGAGAAGGCAAATAATAAGGAACTGATTTAAAGAGGAAATACTTCTTGCCCCTATAAACAAAAAATAATTGCCATCTCCTATGAATCTATGGGAGTTGATACTTTAATTCTCATTTAATCTTTCTATTTTCCCATCACAGGGGAAGAAGAATTAACATAGTGTAAAATCATAGCATCTGTGCCATCTACCTCTTGAGTTTCTTTCTCTTCGGGCTCAGTTGGACAAGCTTACAGGCTTGGCAATCACAGAAGCCCCAGAAATATCACATCATGGCCAAGCTACAAGATATATTCCAGTGCATCCTGCCGGTAGCCTATTTCTGCTAAGCCCAGACTTCAGATCTGTTTCCAGAGGCCTATTCTATATTCTCACACAGCCTGGTACCTCTGAAAAGGGCCACAAACTGATAATGACTTCTTCACTTTTTATCCATATCTGAGCTTTTCTGCCCTCTCTCAGATTCCTTAATTCCTAATCCAGTGCACATCCCATAACACCCCACTACCTTTTCTTAATGTACTATGGTATCTTTAGAGCAAAGAGTTGTTGTTATAGGAACTGAGAGACAGTTCTTGCTAAGGAGTGAGAAAGGCATGGGATCACATTGGTCATCATAGGAGAGTAAGATAAAACCTCAGAGAAAACTAGTTAGCAAATGAACTTTGCCATCTTCAAGATGTAGCAAACTCAAAAGATGTTTAGTTACACAGTATAAAAAGCATTGGTTATTAAGTTAGAGGAGCTAAATTCAAATTCCTTCTTTGATACTGTTGAAGTTAAGAAAGGGGACCCCCAAAAATTTGGGATCACAGACTAGTGTCTTGAGGTGTCTCAAGAGAATCTGCAGGCTTGAACCCATTTCCTAGTCAAGGAGCAAAGTTCATTGTAATTGTAACTCTATTACAAACGGACTGAATTTCAAAAGAAATTAGCAAAGAGAGGGAGACCCTTTTATCCAGTTTTCTATCATCGTCATGCTAATTCTATGGCCCAGAGGAGTGGTCTCCGGAATTTGGTTATCACTGACTAGCAGTTTATCTATGTAACAGTCAGCAATGAACTAAGAAATAGTCTATTCACTATTGTCTCAGAAGTTTGATCTGTGGGACTATCCTGAGATCAGAAGCTGTCTGCTTGAGGAGTGGTCTATTCAGAATCAGACAGATTTGGGAGTAGGAGTTTCCTGAGGCAGATTCCAAAGGCAGAAGATTTAGGACTACTGACTTATCGTTAGAACAGAAGTCCCCCCAAAATTAGGGGACCTCCAATGGTATATTACATCAATATTGTGTCACTAAATTATGGTTGAATTAGATAATCTGTGAGTCCTTTTCAGTTCTAGATCTATGACACATTTGTTTTTTTCAACCTATTTCCTTGTAGTTGTTGTTTTTCAGTTGTGCCCAACTAATCATGACCCCATTTGGGGTGTTCTGGACAGAAATACTCAGGTTACTTGCAACTTCATTCTCCAGTTCATTTTACAGGTTTCAGTGACTTGTCCATGGTCACACAGTTAATAAGCGTATGAGGGTACATTTGAATTTAGGAAGGTGAAGTTTCCTAAATTCAGGCCCTGAACTCTAGCTATTGTGCCACTTTGCTACTTTAGCACCAGCAATCCTTAGAAAATCCTAAATATCTATGTGCTTATTTAAGAAACAATGGGGAGGGGCAGCTAGATGGTGCAGTAAATAGACCACTGGCCCTGCATTCAAGAGAACTTGAGTTCAAATAAGGCCTTAGACACTTAATATTTATTACTATGTGACCCTGGGCAAGTTGTTTAACCCCAATTATCTCACCAAAAAAGCAAACAAAAATAAATAAATAAAGTTATTAAAAAAAGAAAGAAAGAAACAATGGGGAAATGAGAAACACAGAGAGAGCAGTACAGTAATGCTTTCTGGTTTCCTAAGCGGGACTGGGGAATAGTAAATCTATTTTTGAATATCTCTAATGGTAGCAACAAGGAAATGATTAGCTGGTGTTATTTAGCATTTAAGTCTTTTTACAATCTTGACTTTTCTATTAATGCTGTCAAAAACTTCTGAGAGTCAGCCATATTGACCTACTTCCTGTCCCCCACAGAAGATATTCCATTTTTGTCCCCCTATCTTTGCACTAGCTCTCCTTCATGCCAGGAATGCCATCTCTGTCCCTTGGAGTCTCTGATCTCCTTTCACACTTGCCTCTAGAAGGGTTTTCTATGTTTCTAATCTCCTCAGATACTGGTATTGTTCTTCCTCAAATTACTTTATATCGACATTATTTATATTTATATGTAATTTGTGCCTCAAAAGCTCATTTGTATAAGACTCCTCTCATTAGTAGAGATTGCTTATTTATATAAGAGAGGGATGGAGTTGGTGAGGATTTGTGAAGAGAGTTCTTCTGGTTTTCATATTTGAGAGAGAAGACATGCAGTTCCACATTCACTTTAGGTCCCTAAAGAGAGAGAAAGACTCTGAGAAGAAGCCAACACATAGAGAAGCCAGCACTTCAATCAGGTCCCTATTCCCAGCTTATACTACTACTAGAGATTTCAGAGAATTTCCACTTGGGTGAGATCTGAGGTTTTCTTTTTTGGATGGGCTGAATTATATCTTTCTTCATGGGAAAGCTCATTCACTCTGTGTTGTCTGACACATTGTCATATGATACCTTCTCTGATTTCTATTTTGCTATTGACTTGGATAATTATTTATTTACTATTCATTATGGGTACTCTTTGTGGAACTGACATTTAAAGGAAAGAAATTAAGTCTATGAAGTATCTATCTATCTATCTACTTTCTTACTGTTGGTCTAGGAGGAATGGTTTTTAAGTTCAAGCTGAATTCTTGACAGCTATCCCTTCCATTCCTGAGTAGATCCTGAAGTAGAAAAGAGAGATTAATGACCCCCATCAAGAATTATCCTTGCTAGGATAATTCCCCACTGTTTGAGTCCTGCCCTCGCCTGGATGTCTCCTGCCCTCCACCTTATCTTGACCCTTATCCTGTCAGGACTAAGTTTCCTGGAATTATGGCTTGTCCGCTCACCCAGTGTGCTTGCCTCCCCCTCCCCCCAATCTGTTTTTGTTTCCCCTATAAGATTGTAGCTTTATAAGTTCCCTGCCTTAATTGCTCACTGTGAATGCTTTGGAAAAGAGTCCCATACAGCCGGCTAGCTTCAGTTAGTCTAAAACTCTTCACAATTAAAATATTAAAAACCAATTTCTGTTTTGCCTCAGTTTCTCTGGCATTATACAATATTCTACTTTCTTTCCTGACAAAAATCAAAATATCTCTCAAAGAATGGTGGGAAGAAAAGATTCAAGCATTATCTATTTTTGCTTCCTTTCAAGTCGTGCCTAAACAGACCCTTGTGGGCACCTAACCTTCATAGGCCCAGCATAACACATAACATTACATATGTGTGTATGTATAATGTAACATGTTAGCTCCTTTGTTCATATGTGAGCTCTCTGAAGCAAAGATTTTCATTTTTGTCTTTGGATCTCCTGAACATAAGTGCAAAAAAAAAAAAAAATACTTAAACATTTGCTAATTGATGAATTGCTTTCCCTAAGATGAGTGAATGTCACAGAATTACAATTTCAGAATTAGGAGAGAACTCAAAGGCCATCTAGTCTGACTTGTACCTAAGCAAGAATCCCATCTCCATTTCCAGTAACAGATCTTCCTATCTCTAGTTGAAGAACTCCAGTGATGGTCATTGCTTTTCAAAGCAATTCATTCTTCCTTTGGTAGGTTTTTCTTCATCAAGCCTAAAGGTGCATCTTTGATTCTCCCAGAATCCCCTCCATACTCCCCCGGTCACCTTTCCCCTCCCTACCATTGCTTCTAATTCTGCCCTGTGGGATTAAGCAGAAAAAGTCTACCCTTTCCATATACTTCAAGTACTTGAATTCAGGCATCATGTGCTCCTCACATCTTTCTTCTCCGGGTTAAGCTTTTCCTTTTCTTCAACTCATCATTACATGGCTTCTTCTCTATTCCTTTCACCATCTGGGTTTTTTCCTTTGATTGTATTTCAGTATGTTAATATTGCCCTCCTAACAGAATGCTACAAGTGTGTTTAACTAAGGCAGAGAGTACAGCAGAATCATCATCTTCCTTGTTCTGACTGAGTCCAGCTGAGAGTCACTGATTTAGAAGGGGTCCACTGATGGAAAGGACATGTTCAGGAATGGACTAATTTCTGGGAAGAGAGCTAAGAAGCCATATACTATAGATGGGATTTACTGCTTTCAAGAAAGCTTCTTGGGAAAAAATACTATTGAATGAAAACAAATGAACAAATAATTAAAAAACCAAACTTCCTGGGTAGCTTATTTCATTGTAGGGATATGAAGTCATGCGATGTTAGGTTTAGACTTGCCAGAGATCTTAGATGTCATTTAGTTCAACTCCCTAGGGTAATTATGAAACTTCCAAATTCATATAGATATTAAGAGTGAGAAGCAGAATTTGAACCCAGGTTCTACATGTTATTGATGAAGTTGTGAAGCCTCTTTGAAAGCTGCCAGGAAAAGTCACTACCAATGCGGTCAATGAGTAATAAGTTTTCAGCTTAGGAATAAAAATTATATTTGTAGGAGGGTTCTGTCTACATGTAGACTAAGATGATAAGTGACAACTGTGCCTTGAACAAAGATCATACCTATTTTGGGGCCATCCAATTAATGACACTGTCTTCAAGTAGACTCAGATCAGTTTGCCTGGCTGTGATAGAGGATGTGAATGAGTCAATGAAGGTGTCACAGTGGGTAGATTGCTAGACCTATAGTCAGGAAGTCTTCAGTTCAAATCTGACCTCAGATGTTCTGTGATCCTAGGCAAGTCATTTTACTGTCTCTCAGGATTTTATAATACTAAAATGAGATAATAGTTGTCAAACATTTTGCAAACCTTAAAAGTTTTATCTATAAAAATACTAGTTGTTACTAATGTTGTTGTTGTGTTTGGGGAATTTTGAAGGAAAAGGGAGAGAGGGGGAATGATGATATGTTGTCAAAAAAAAAGTTCTGATAATTGATATAGCCATGTAATATAGGCAAATATTATTTGTACACATATATGGATAGGATCTCAATACAGATATATTCTCTAAATTTGAAGGAAATGGCATTTTTAAATGGCTATAGCAGTCAAGATTTCTGTTATCTTTTTCAGCTGTTTTTCAAGTAATCAGCATTAACAACCCATGTCTGAGATGAATTCCCTTGACTAAAATATACCACTATGGACATCTGAACTGTTCAGATGGACAATGAGAGTAGCCTGGAATTAAACAGTAGGTCTTTAGGAAATTACAAAGTTCTATTGATGACCCTAAACTTCCCACAAAAACAAAGGTCTCTCTTTTTTTTTTAATACGAACCTTCTGCCAATATAGATATATGACAGTGAGACATGAAATACAGCAGCCTCTGAAAAATTTAAAATTAGCATTATACCAAGGGGAGAGGGAGACACATATTGGATATAAGAAGATTTCAACATAGAACTGATAAGGAACTTCAAAGAAGAAATAAAAGATGGGATCAAGAAAATGTATGCTAGAAAGAGATGAACCGGCCAAATGTCCAAATCAAGGGATGACAGGTGGACAGCCAAAATGTTCCACTGGTAATATCCTCACAATGTCAGGAGAAAGGCTTCTAGTCCATTGGGTTGATCTGCTGTGTTGAAGTTAGGAGAAAACATGCACAAAAATTATTCAAAAAGAACAACATTGGATGCACCAATGCAGGGAACTCCCAAATCAAGGAGACCATGGATCTATTTGACAATTTATGAAAAGTTTTGATCTCTGTGTTTGTTCCCTGAGGCAGATCTGAGGGAGTCAAACAGAGCTCCAATGGAAGCAAAGATTTTTGCCTAAAAGATTAAAGTTTGAATGGGTCATTAGAAAAATCAACCCCTGCTGATTTTTTTGGTTTTAATTTTTTCTTTCTTTTAATTTTTTTTTGTTTATTTTAAACTTAAATACAAAATAAGAAGAGAAAAAAGAACATTTATATGTATATATAGCATAACATGAAAGAATTCAATACAAAACAATAAATCTCCATTTCAAGGAAACCTGTATAATAAATAATTTTGTTTTCAAAACTATTCAGCTTTTCTGTGCTTCCTCCTGGGTTTTCTTTTGTTCTCTGCTGTGTACATTTTTTTTTCTTCTTCCCCATCCTCACCCTAATCCTAGAGAAGGCTTCAATTAAATTTGAAAAAAAGTATACACGCAAGCACACAAACATATATATACATATATATATACATATCTATAAACATATGCACATATACATGTATGTGAGACTATTCTATTCATATCTCTGCTGATTTTTTAAATCTTATTTTCCATTTTCCCCAATTTGATTAAACTGTTTTGCTCAGCTATGACACTGAGTTCTACTTTACTGAGAACAACACTTGGATCCAGTAGGAAGACTTCAAAGTAAGGTAAAGGCAGAACGAATGATTAATAAGTAATCTCAAACAGAGTACAAAGAGAAAATTCAGTGATATGATTGATGAGCTACCTGTGGAAGACACACTCCTTTTCCCTGACTTATTATGCAGGACACTTATCATATTTGGAAACACCTTGTTATCATTCAGTACTATTAAACCAAACATACCTGAAAAACAGAGAAAGAGCTAGGGATGAGGGAGAGGGGGAGAAAAGGGATATTGTGTGTGGGGTAGGAAAAGTAGCTGGTGCTAGAAAGCAACAATTTCTGGGGAGCATGGGAATTTAAAGGTAAACTAAACTGGTGAATTCCTGAGTACCATTAGAATTGACTCATTCAATAAGATGTTTAAAAGTATACCAGGGAGTTGTCCAGGCCTGGCTCCATGGGCTTATTTTCTTTACCCTTGACCCCCAACTTGATAATAAAGATATTTTAGGTAGCTGCATACTTTCTCATATGGAACCTCATTTCTCAGGGCTCAATTCCTCTCTACTCTGAGCTCCTTGCTCCACTCATGGAGTGCTTAGAATAAAATATTGCTTAATATTAGTTACCTTTTCCTGCCACTCCTACTAGATTGTAAGCTCCATGAAGATAAGAACTCAATCTTATGAAATCAAACCACTTAGAATTTATTGTATTAGTCACTAGTCTACGAATGGCAGGGAATATGGAGCAGTAATAAAAACTACTCTTTGCCTTCAACAAACTTACAGTATAGTTGAATATGTCCTTTTAGGTGTCATGTTTTAGCACATAGTTGATATTCAATACATACTTAGAATGATAGTATGTTAAAGACAGGAGAAATCTTAGAGAGCCTCTAACCCAGGGTAAAACCGGGACAAGGTCAAATTTCAGGGGATTCATGATTTGGATAGGAAATAATTTACTCTTTTATTTTCACTAATAATCCCAATTGAAAATGAGCATTTCCTTCCATTTTTTTTTTTTTTTTTGCAACATCATTCTGATTCTTAGATTTTACCTGAGGTCCGTGATTCCAAAAAAGTTTAAGACCACCATGAACCCTACCATGCAGTCTCTCTGCATTTAACATATGCATGGTTGCCTTACCAAGAAACCTGAAAGCTGAGATTCCATCTGTCAGCACTTCATAGAATGTCTCTGGACAGACTAATTTCCTTCTCTGGACCTCAGTTTCCTCTTTTGTAGAGACCACCCTTTTCCTCTCCCCGCCCTCGCCCTGAGACTTTCAGCCTGATGGCTCTAGATTTAGATTCGTAAAGGTCAGCACCATAGCCCCTGCTTGGTACTTTGATAGAGTGGACAGTGCAGTGAATTATGAGTCAGGAAAGTTGCCTGGATTTGAATCAATACTCTGCCGTTGTCTCGTAAGAACCCAGGTGTCCACCTCTGTAAAAAGAACTTTCATCTCTGTAGTTCTGTGACTCTATCTGAGAACATATGAGAAACACAAGGAAGGACCTTTATTTGCAGAGAAAAACAATTCCCCTTTTAGCCCTTGTCATCCATCATCTGGAGATGCAACTTGCAATGCAGACATTTACCACTAGGTGGACGGCGCTGCTCGGCTCAGGATTCCCAGATTAAGGAGTGGCTGGTACAAAATTAAGCATGCTTTCCTGCTAAATTAGTCTCCCCTTTTTTTAGAAGAAGAAATCTCCATTAAAGCACATGTAAATGTAAAAATCGGGTTTTTTTTTTAAAGGACTAACATTAATTTTTCTTTACTCTGTGTAAAACACCTGAGTTGGTCTCCTTCAGGAAGAGAGGCTGCGTGATTCTTTTTCTGATTATGAACCACCTGCTTCTCCTAACTGTGAATGCAAAGATTATTTGAGCCAGAAGGAACTTTAAAAGTCAACTAGTATCAATACTCTGGCGTCACAGAAACTGGATTTAAATAATGTCTCCACTAATTACTATATCTATCTCCTTGGGCAGCCCTTGTCCACTCAGTTTCTTTTTCTGTAAAATGAGGAATGATTACAGTCTCTACAGTCACTTCCCAAGTGTCACAAAGAGGCAGATGGGCACAGGAGCTCTGGGAGCGGCCGCATCTCCCAGATTACCCGTCCCAGTCTCAGCCCTGTCTTCTCAATAATCGTTCTGGAAAACAGCTCCTTTGGAGAAGAGACTATTGCAATTATCCAGGCTAGAAATCGGTTAAGGGCTCGAAGCTGCATGGGGGCTGTGTGAGCAGAGACAAGAAAGTACAGGCAAAAGATATGGAGACAAAAATAAAAAATAAAAAATGGCAACTAATTGGATATGTAGGATGGAGGGAATATGAAGAGATCAAGATGACATTGAGGTCACAATCCACAGGGAAAAGATACTGATTTTTATTTTGGATATATTGAGTTTGAGATACCTATAGAATATCCGGTTTGAAATAGTCAATAGGTAGTATATAATATCATTCTTTTAAGAGATCTTTGGACAGCAAAGAAATCAAATCAGTCAGTACTTAGAGAAATTAACTCTAGCGGTTCATTGGAAGGCGAAATACTGAAGCTGAAGCTTAAATACTTTGGCCACGTAATGAAAAGACAGGACTCAGTGGGAAAGACCATGATGTTGGAAAAGATTGAAGGCAAAAGTAGATAGAAGGGGAGAGCAGAGGATGAGATAAGTAAATAGATAATGTTGTAGTAGCAACAAACATGAGGTTGAGTAGACTTTGGGAGATAAATGGAGGACAGAAGGGCCTGGTATGCTAAGATCCATGAGGTCATAAAGAGTCAGACACAACTGAACAACAACAATATCAGACT
The DNA here is from genome assembly GCF_902635505.1 of Sarcophilus harrisii. Taxonomy (NCBI): domain Eukaryota; kingdom Metazoa; phylum Chordata; class Mammalia; order Dasyuromorphia; family Dasyuridae; genus Sarcophilus; species Sarcophilus harrisii. The sequence goes on from NC_045429.1 coordinate 272,202,353, forward strand.
GGAATGTGTGTGTGTGTACCTACATACATATAATTTGGTGGCCTTTTCTCAATTCTCATCCAAATATATAATAATATTACATATTATAATCTATAACAATATATACAATATATAATAATAATATATTACATATTATAAATATATAATATATATTACATATAATATAATATATACATTAACATATATTACAAATATATAATATATATAATACATAATATATGTTATTATGTAACATTATAATTTTGTTGTCATGAGGCAATCAAGGTTAAAGGTCTTGTCCAGGGTCACATATCTAAGTGTCAAATGTCTGAAGCAGTGCTCTATCCTCTATACCACTTAGCTGCCCCAAACATTATGTATGTATATATGCACATATATCTATCTATATACATATACACACATACCTCTCTCTCTGTATACATACATACATATATACATATATATGTATATACCAATCAGACTCCCAAAAAACGATTTTGATGACCTAGAAAAAATAACAACAAAGTTCATATGGAAAAATAAAAGGTCAAGAATTTCAAGGGAATTAGTGAAAAAAAAATCAAATGAAGGTGGCCTAGCTGTACCAGATCTAAAATTATATTATAAAGCAGCGGTTACTAAAACCATCTGGTATTGGCTAAGAAATAGACTAGCTGATCAATGGAATAGGTTAGGTTCAAAGGACAAAACAGCCTATAACTTTAATTATCTAGTGTTTGACAAAGACCCCAGCTTTTGGGATAAGAACTCACTCTTTGACAAAAATTGCTGGGAAAATTGGAAATTAGTATGGCAGAAACTAGGCATCGACCCACACTTAACACCATACTCCAAGATAAGGTCAAAATGGGTTCATGACCTAGGCATAAAGAATGATATTATAAATAAATTGGAAGAGCATAGGATAATTTACCTCTCAGACCTGTGGAAGAAGAAGGAATTTATGACCAAAGAAGAACTAGAGATCACTATTGACTACAAAATAGAAAATTTTTATTATATCAAATTGAAAAGTTTTTGTACAAACAAAACTGATTCAGGCAAGATTAGAAGGGAAACAATAAACTGGGAAAATATTTTTACAGTCAAAGGTTCTGATAAAGGCCTCATTTCCAAAATATATAGAGAATTGACTCTAATTTATAAGAAATAAAGCCATTCTCCAATTGATAAATGATCAAAAGATATGAACAGACAATTCTCAGATGAAGAAATTAAAACTATTTATAGCCATATGAAAATATGCTCCAAATCATTATTAATCAGAGAAATGAAAATTAAGACAACTCTGAGATACCACTACACACCTGTCAGATTGGCTAAGATGACAGGGAAAGATAACGCAGAATGTTGGAGGGGATGTGGGAAAACAGGGACACTGATACATTGTTGGTGTAGTTGTGAATACATCCAGCCATTCTGGAGAGCAATTTGGAACTATGCTCAAAAAGCTATCAAACTGTGCATCCTCTTTGATCCAGCAGTGTTACTACTGGGCTTATACCCCAAAGAGATTTTAAAGAAGGGACCTGTGTGTGCCAAAATATTTGTGGCAGCCCTGTTTGTAGTGGCTAGAAGCTGGAAAATGAATGGATGCCCATCAATTGGAGAATGGCTGAATAAGTTATGGTATATGAATATTATGGAATATTATTGTTCTGTAAGAAATGACCAGCAGGATGAATACAGAGAGGATTGGCAAGACTTATATGAAATGATGCTGAGTGAAATGAGCAGAACCAGGAAATCATTATATACCTCAACAACGATAATGTATGAGGATGAATTCTGATGGAAGTGGATTTCTTCGACAAAGAGAAGATCTAACTCAGTTTCAATTGATCAATGATGGACAGAAGCAGCTACACCCAAAGAAAGAACACTGGGAAATGAATGTAAACTGTTTGTATTTTTGTTTTTCTTCCCGGGTTATTTTTACCTTCTGAATCCAATTCTCCCTGAGCAACAAGAGAACTGTTAGATTCTGCACACATATATTGTATCTAGGATATACTGTAACCTATTTAACATGTACAGGACTGCTTGCCATCTGGGGGAGGGGGGACAGGGAGGGAGTGGAAAAATCAGAACAGAAGTGAATGCAAGGGATAATATTGTAAAAAATTACCCTGGCATGGGTTCTGTCAATAAAAAGTTATTTTTAAAAAAGAGAGAGAGAGAGAGAGAGAGAGAGAGAGACAGAGAGACAGAGAGACAGAGAGAGAGACAGAGAGAGAATGAAAGAAGAGAAAGTGGAGGCAGTGAATACAGATGAATTTTTAAAGGAGTTTGGCTGAGACAGGGGGGAGCTTATAAGAGAATATGACTCTGATCATGCTCTATGGATTATTGTCCATCTATGGATCCCATCATCTATTGAGGAAATTTTTTAAGTATGACAGAGATTTGTTGCATTTGTGGGCAATCAAGGAAAGAGTAAAAATGAGGAAAAATGAGAAGGTATGGGATCAAGGGCATGTGTAAAAAGAATTGGTCTTAGAAAAGAGAAGGGATATTTCTTCATCAAAAACTGGAATAAAGAAGAAAACAATGATATCAAAAGTATTAACAAAATATGCTCAGGCCCATAAAGGGACTTGAAACAACTCCAAATAGCAATTAAAAGCATTTATTGTCTGAGAAAAAGTTGTATAGAGGAGAGAAGATTCTACAAGGGAATAGGGAAGAGTTCTCATTTGCTCAAAAGGGAGTGGAAAGGAGGTGAGATGTTATAGTTTCTAAAGGCTTTTGGGTGGGGAACAAGGGTTAAGGGAGAGGAAATTTGTAGACACAATAAACCAGACAGCAGGATGTTTAGAAACTCTTGAGAAAAGTCTTGAGTCTGCAGCTTCTCCTCAAGATTGTTCTTGAGCTGATCAAAGTTGATTCTGTGGTTTCTAGCAATCTCGGCCATCTCCAAATTCAGCTAGAGTTCACTTGCAAAGGATCACTGATAGGTCAAGTAATTCTAAACCTCAGAAATTCTTTTAAGTGGCTGGTTGTTGTGTAATTGTAACTTCATTGTCTTTCTTCCCTGTGAAGAAGGGAAGTTCTAACATATTGTATGGTTATTACAGAGTCCATTTTAAGGGGTTATGAGATGAAAGGGAGGAGGGAAGAGAGAGGCTCATAGAAAGTGGCCTTGATTCTTTCAATAAAGTGTGAGAGTTTCATCTGAGAGGCTAGGGGAAAGAAGTGCCATGGAAGGCTTGAGAATAGAAAAAAAGAAGGTTTGGACAGCATTGTGGAGAGTGGAATAAAGAATTAATTAGGGATGTGTAAAAGGAAGATCTAATTGAGATTAACTAAAATAAATTTGTAGTAGATCCAGTTGGAAGTTCAGCTCAGTTCAGCAGAGCCCTTTTCAAGTCAGATGATGGAACTGATCTAGAGTTATGGTTTGACAATGCAAGAATGGTTAGGTAGAGGACAAAGAAACAAGGGATTTGAGAGTAAAGCTGAACTGGTTCACCAAAGGAAGAGAGTAAAGCCAGAACAGGATAAGGCAAAATACTTGTCAAAATACTGAGGGATAAGAAGATTGGAGGTTATAATGAGCACAAAGAATTGGTTAAAGGAGTAAGACCCAAGTAGTTTTTTTTTTTTTTATCAGATAAAAAATTTCAGAGGTTTTTTATGACGGAAATAGAACTTTTGTGGATGATTTTCATCAAGGGTGTGATGACCATCCCTGTATACACACACACACACACACATATATATTGTTGAGGACAGGAATTGGATTTTAAAAGGAGATTTTGAGTTAGGAACTGAACTTGGGGAGTATGGGAAGTCAGCAGATATCAGCTTACCAGGATTAGGGGGCAAATGTGGCTAGACTGAACTTCAAAGGAGGAAAAAATGCTGAGTGATGGCACACACACACACTCACACACACACACACACACACACACACACATACACACACACACCCGTATACCCTTTACTAAGAGTGTATGGAAGTGACAGTGGGATCCAAGAAGTACTCCAGTTCTACCTCTAAAACCTGTGAGTCAAGAGATATGAGAGAAGACACAATTAGAACTGAACAGGAAGAACAAGGTTGCTATATTTTACAAGGGGAGCCAGGTCTCAGTGAATGCAAGATAGAAATGATATTCTAAAGTCCCTTTTAGTTCTGACATTTTATATTCTAAGATTCCTTCCAGCTTTAACATACTATGTTCTAGATTTTCAAATTCTATGTTCTAAAGCTCTTCTAATTGTCTAATTGTTCTAAAGCGCTCTAATTGTCTAAATTGTGACATTTAATGTTTTATATTCTAACATTCTAAATTTTAAAGTCTTTTCTATCTCTGACCTTCTATGTTCTAAAAAGTCTTCTAGCTCTGATGTTGTATGACTATGGTTATCTTCAGATGCTACATCCAAACTCTGACATTCAGCCAACAAAATTTCTTATAGTAGTTATACCTTGTTGCTCAGGATAAATTAAGGTGAGAGGTGAGAATTGGCAAAGAAACTGCCTTGAGTTATATAGAGCAGTAAAAAGACATTTACAAGATGAGATGAAAGTGATAACAGTAAGAATGAGATAAGCCAATTCTTTTAAGGAAGAGTTGACAAGACTTAGTGAAGTGGATTTGGTCACTAAAACCTTTAATACTAAAACTAGTGTGGGAAAGGGTAGAAGACACTCTTGAACCATGAAAAGGATGGATTTAGGACAAACAAAAGACGTCAGTGGTCTGATGGACAGAGGATTGGACTAGTTACTGCAGACCTTCCTCCCCTTATGCCATGATTATTACAATGCCTGCTAATGGTTCTGCCTGACTCTAGTCCCACTCCACTCCATTCTCCATTCAGTCATTAAAGTGATTTTCCTAAAGTAGAAATCTGATCATGTCATTCACCCTACTTAATAAGATCCAGTGGCTCCCTATTTTCTCCAAAGTGCTCTGTTTGGCATTCAAAGTCCCCTCCGACCTTTCCAGTCTTCTTACACCTTACTCCTCAACATGTACTCATTGATCCAATGGCTGGCCTGCTGTTTCATGAACACAATTATTCATTTCTGTGTTTTAGGCATTTCTCTGGCTCTCATGCCTGAAACACTCTCCCTCCTCCACTGCAACTACTGACCTCCCTAGGTCTTTTAAGTCCCAACTAAAATCCTACCATCTATAGAAAGCTTTCCCTATAGATAGCCTCTCTTACTTCCAGTTCCTTCCCCTGTTCAACATCTGTTAAATTAATCTTATATATAGTTTGGCTTTTATATAGATATACATACACACACATACACATACACACACATATATATATATATTATATATATAATATATATATATATATATATATTTATATATTTGCATGTGGTATTCTCTCTCATTAGATTGTGAGGTCCTTGAGGGGAGGGACTATTTTTTGCCTCTTTTTTCTATCCCCAGTACTTAGCACAGTGCCTGTAGCAAATAGGTGCTTAATAAATGTTTATTGATTAATTGATTGACTAGCTATCAGGAGACTAGTTTTATCATACTAGATGTAGGATTTAGAACAAACAACTTTATTTCTCTGAGTCCCCAAAGGACTCTCCTTATCCTTCCAGCTCAGACTACGATCCATTTTTGAAATACTCTACATTCAACATGAAGTGAATTTATGATCTAGAAGTTATTTATGAATGTGTCATCTTATGACAGAGTGTAATCTGAAAAATCTCAATTACTAACACCAAAATTTAGACAGATTCCTAGATGACAGATCTGTGTTGTTTTTACTAAAGAAGCTAGTGGTATTTAGGGCCCATCCCTCATCCATGAAGCTTGTGTCAGGGAGGACACCTGCACCTTCTCATCTCTTGCCCTTGGGGAGAGGTGGGACTTTGGACTATAGAAACTAGGAGTAGACCTAGGCTGGAGTTTTGATGGGCTTATGTTCTTAACTTCCAAGCACCAGCCAAGAATGAGTGTCAGCTCTTTTCTTCTCAATAGCAAAGGCAGGCAAACAGCCAGCCCCTGGCAAGCATTCTTGGAGAAGTATGTAGCAGGGAGTACTCAACTGCTTTATACCCTACACCCCACCCTTTACTGAGGATAGACAGAAGCATGACAGAGAGCCAAGACCTCTGGTCTTGAAAACATCAGATTCAGGTTCTACCCTCTGCCAGCTGAGTATTCTTGGGGAAGATAGTGGCCCCTGTGAACCTCAGTCTCCTCACTGTAAATCAGATGACCTCTAAGGTGACTACCATGAGCCTTTGATTTGTGGGAACTTCAGCAAGCACTCTGAGTTTCCCCTTTCTGACCTTCATATGTATATGGGAGATATTTGGAGATGAAGGGTGAACAGCAGCCCTCAGTTTATTAAGTCTCCATATTTCTGGGGTATGTAGAAATAAAGGCAGTCATTTTTCTCTGTTTCTTCTGGTCAGCCCAGAGTACTTTTTTTTTTTTTCCAATTACTTTGCTGCCTAAACCTAGAAACTGTTCTCTCCCCTGGCCTCCCTTGGCTGGGATATAGAAATGACTTTACTATGGGCAAATTTTACCCTCAGTTGCCCCAAAGCATCTTTTCAACTTGTGTCTTTCAATGTTACGCTACACTCCTATTGCTCAACCATTTCTGGCTCTTCTTGACCCCATTAGGATTGTTTTGGCAAAGATACTATAGTGGCTTAACATTTCTTTCTCCTGCTCATATTACAGATGAAGAAACTGAGGCAAACAAGGTTAGATGACAGTTAAGAAATGTCTAAGATCAGCTTTGAATCCACGAAGGTGAGTTGATATTATCTACCTAAGCCCAAATTCCTACTGTTCCAGCCACTCCTTGATATTCAGCAACACAAAGGGGAAGAATATCTCTACAGAAGATCCCAGTAAAAATGGCCCAGGAGATAAAAGGGACCCAGGGAAGTTATTTCTCTCTCATGAACATATTGACAAAGATTAGGTTAAATGGATGAGAAATCATAGAATATTATAGTTGAGAAAGACCATAGATGCACTGACTCTACCCATTTTACAGATGAAGAAGCTGAGGTAGAGAGAGGAGAATTCATTTGCCCTAGTGGAGTTAATGATAGAGCCAGGATTAAAATCCAAGTCTCCTGATTCTATGGCCACTATTCTCACCACTATACCATATTGCCTTCTTTACCAAAAAGGAGGCATTTGGGGAAGAAAGATTACAGGGATTGATACTACAAAGGTGATAGAATCATCAAATGTTAGGACTCAAAGGAGATTTGGAGATTATCTTGTGCATTTGCCTCTGGTGCAGAGGAGAAAGCAGTTTCAGTGATGGACTGTAGAATCACATTGTAGAATCACAAAGCACAGAGCAGGAAGGGAGCTAAATATAATCTCTTATTACAGGTAAGGAAAGTAGAAGTGACTTACCCAAAATCACACAGCCAAGATGTGAGAGATGTGCTGGTTGTTACCTCATAAAGTAAAAAACAAGCTCTTAAGGAACTGGAAATTGAATACATGTCCACCATACATGGGGAATGGCTGAATAAATCATGTATATGAATGTAATGGAACATTATTGTTCTATAATAAATGATGAACAGGCTGATTTTAGGACAGCCTGGAAAGTATTATAGGAATTGATGCTGAGTGAAATGAGCAGAACCAAAAGAACATTGTACACAATAACAATAAGATTATATGAGGATCAACTGTGATGGACTTGGCTCTTTTCAACAATGAGGTGATGTAAAGCATTTCCATAGACTTGTGTTGGTAAAAGTCATCTGCGTCCAGAAAGAGGACCATGGGGATTAAATGTGGATCAAAGCATAATATTTTAACCTTTTTGTTGTTGTTTGCTTGCATGGTTTTTTTCCTAATTTTTTTCCCTTTTTGATCTGATTTTTTTTGCACAGCAAGACAAATATGGGAAAATATTTAGAAGAATTGTACATGTTTTACCTAGATTGGATTGCTTACTTTCTTGGAGAGCAGGGAGAGGGTAAAAGAGGAAGAAAAATTTGAAAGGTTTTACAAAGATAAATGTTAAAAACTATCTTTGCATGTATTTGGAAAAATAAAATACTATTTTAAAAAATTAATTAATTTTAAAAAGGCAAGGTCTTATGAGGAGGTAGGGGGATGAGAGGAGAAGGGAAGGTCTAGAACAAGGGCTCTTTACTAGGGATTCATAGACTTTTTTTTTTTATGTACTTTGAGAACTCTATTTCAAAACAATAATTTCTTTTATAATACCATGTAATTTAATCTATGCATTTAAAAACATTATTTTGAGAAGGAGTCCATAGACTCCACTACACTGGCAAAATGGGTCCATGACACAAAAAGATTAGATATTTCTGGTCTAGAACACAGATGGCTTCCTAGATGGAAGGAGAGGCTACTCGGGAGCTCTGGGAAGGGAGACAGCATTTGGCCACTGGGAACCTTGAGGGAAAAGATGTCTATGAAAGATGAGGGGCCAAAGAGAAGATTCCCTGTTCACCAATTTGCCCAAGGCAGACTCTGCAGATGGGAGGGGGAGGGATTGCAAGCACTGAGGGGAGGGGATGGTACATCAGTCTTTCCAACCTCAACCCCACACAAACAAGGACCTTCAGTAGCATCATTTTGCATGTGAAAGATGCCATTACCTCCCTCCTCTGCCATCACCTAGCATTAACTCCTCACCCTCCCCTCTCCTAGATGTAATTTGCTTCACCTTACCACACCCA